>NC_031967.2:21196006-21400048 GCF_001858045.2 Oreochromis niloticus
AAAAACAAATATATACCCATTTCAATTATTTATTTTTACCAGTGAAACCAATATAACATCTCACATTCACAAATTACATTTCTGACATTCAAAAACAAAACAAAAACAAATCAGCGACCAAATAGCCACCTTTCTTTGCAAGGACGCTCAAAAGCCTGCCATCCATCGGACTGTCAGTGTTTTGATCTGTTCACCATCAACATTGCATGCGCAGCAGCAAACCACCAAGCACTGCCCAGACACTGTTCAGAGAGGTGTACTGTTTTCCCTCCTTGTAAACTTCATTTGATGATGGACCACAGGTTCTCTCAATGGGGTTTGCAGATCAGGTGAACAAGGAGGCCATGTCATTAGTTTTTCCTTCTTTTATACCCTTTCTTGCCAGCCACGCTGTGGAGTACTTGGACGCGTGTGATGGAGCATTGTCCTGCATGAAAATCATGTTTTTCTGAAGGATGCAGACTTCTTCCTGTACCACTGCTTGAAGAAGGTGTCTTCCAGAAACTTGCAGTAGGACTGGGAGTTGAGCTTGACTCCATCCTCAAACCCGAAAAGGCCCACAAGCTCATCTTTGATGATACCAGCCCAAACCAGTACTCCACCTCCACCTTGCTGGCGTCTGAGTCGGACTGGAGCTCTCTGCCCTTTACCAATCCAGCCACGGCCCATCCATCTGGCCCATCAAGACTCACTCTCATTTCATCAGTCCATAAAACCTTAGAAAATCAGTCTTGAGATATTTCTTGGCCCAGTCTTGACGTTTCAGCTTGTGTGTCTTGTTCAGTGGTGGTCGTCTTTCAGCCTTTCTTACCTTGGCCGTGTCTCTGAGTATTGCACACCTTGTGCTTTTGGGCACTCCAGTGATGTTGCAGCTCTGAAATATGGCCAAACTGGTGGCAAGTGGCATCTTGGCAGCTGCACGCTTGACTTTTCTCAGTTCATGGGGCAGTTATTTTGCGCTTGGTTTTTCCACACGCTTCTTGCGACCCTGTTGACTATTTTGAATGAAACGCTTGATTGTTCGATGATCACACTTCAGAAGCTTTGCAATTTTAAGACTGCTGCATCCCTCTGCAAGATATCTCACTATTTTTGACTTTTCTGAGCCTGTCAAGTCCTTCTTTTGACCCATTTTGCCAAAGGAAAGGAAGTTGCCTAATAATTATGCACACCTGATATAGGGTGTTGATGTCATTAGACCACACCCCTTCTCATTACAGAGATGCACATCACCTAATATGCTTAATTGGTAGTAGGCTTTCGAGCCTATACAGCTTGGAGTAAGACAACATGCATGAAGAGGATGATGTGGACAAAATACTGATTTGCCTAATAATTCTGCACTCCCTGTAAACACCAAGCTCCTTTTTTTGTGTAGCTGACAGCTGGTAACTGTGCAGGGGCGGATCTAGCAAAGCTTTTGCCAGGGGGCCAGGTAGGGCATTACAGAGAAAGGTGGACATAAAGATATACTTTTCTTTCTTACTCTCATATAAAATATTTAGCTTTTATTAAATAGTTATCTGAATCTCACAACCAAAGTTTGTATAATAATACACAAGATTGGCTGTAGACCATTGTTCATAATTCAGAACACTGTGTAGAAATAACAAAAACAAAAAGTGAATGCATGTGTGAAAAGTGGTCTATAATGTAATGCTTCAAAGCGTGTTCATGCAAACATTGTCGGGTCTGCCGTGGTACAATGGGACTTCTGCTCATGAACCTGTGTGCACAGCGTCTGCAAATCGGCGCTGTACGAAGTAACTTCATCTTTACACAAAACTGTAAGCTGTCATCTGTGAAGCGTGAGCGGTGTTTGTTTTTACCATAGTTCATGGTGGAGAATGGCTGCTCTTCTGAGTTTTGCTCTCTGTAGCCGTATGAATGGCAACTACAGTGATTAGCAGTGGCATAGGCACACATAAAATTTCTTCTGAAATTTTCGCTTTCTAGTTTAAAATATACTTCAAAGGTTTTTAGTTTTGGTCCTGCTGCTGCAAAATATCTCACTGTAGAAGGAATCTGTGAAACAGACAATATCACAGAATTATGGCAGAAGCATTTTAAAAGATAATTAGAAGAATAAAAGACTAAAAGAAAGTATTTTATCCCCAGGATGAGGTAAATTTGATGTGTGGTCATTTGTATGTGTCATGGCACAGTGGCCCGTGGAAATGGGAAGGACTCAAGTGCAGTTTCAAAACCGGAGGCTAGAGGTGCGGTGTAACAAAAAAGTCTTTTATTCTCAATGTTTGGAAGTTAACAAAAACTCAGACTAGTAATAAGGCACGTAAACTAGATGTCTGAGGCAAGAGAAACTATGACCATACCGGAACTACGACTAGATTACATACTGATACATACTGATTACTGATAAACAGTACATTTGTTCAATTGCTGAAACTAGAACTGGGGTGCATCAACAGGTTCTAGTTCCACCCAGGTTTGTATATGAAAGTGATGTTTAATCAAATAAGCGAACATTGACACTTTGAGCCTAAACTAAATATGTTGCAGCGTCATTCCCCAGCGAGAGAGCGAGTGAGTGCAAGAGAGATAGAGAGAGAGAGTGATATGGACAGCGAGTTTTGAGATGTGGGAGATTTGTGACATTTGGCGTGGTTGGAGTGTATAGTGAGTATGTTGTGTTGTCTTGTGTAGTTAGTATGTAGTGTATTCATTGTTTTATTTTGTGTGTCACTGAGGGTATTAGTGCATGTCACATGCTGTCTCCAGGTTGAGAACAGGAGGTAAGTGGTGGACTGACAGAGGTTATAAAAAAGGTAAGGTTAACCAAAACTGAAAAATAATGTACATTTCAAAAATATACAGAAAGGGAACACAAAATGGGTTAACAATTTAAAGCTGTTCTGCAGCAATGGAGGCTGATCGAGACTTGAAAACTGGTGCTACTAATTGCTACATGTGTTCCAACTTTTCTGGATTACTTACAACCCCCTCTATCTGCATAAAAGGAGTGCTGGAACACACTGTGGTACCACACGCTCGTGAGCATCAGTTGAACAGTACTGTAATGCAGAAAGTAATGCGTTGCTCCAAAAATGGTAAGAAAAAGGCAATTAGCAATGGAAGAGAGACAAACCATCATAACACTTAAAATTTAGGTCCTACCTATAGAGAAATTGCAAAGGAAGTCAAGGTATCGTGACTACAGTTTCCTTCACTATCAAAAGGCACTTAGAAACTGGAGAACACTCTGACAGGAAGAGGTCTGGCAGACCCAAAGCCACAACTGAATCATAGGACAAGTTTCTCATAGTTAACAGCTTCAAGCACAGCTTAACAGTGGTTGCAGTAAGCAAGTCTCAGTTTCAACTGTGAAGAGTGGAATTCGATCTGCAGCTTTGACACAATGAGTTACAACAAGAAATCCATTGCTAAGACGTCAGAATAAGACAAAGAGGCTTGCCTGGGCCATGAAACACCGACATTGAAGACTGGAAGAAGGTATTATAGACTGTTGAATCAAAGTTTGAAATCTTCCAATTCGTCACGCAGGATCTTTGTATGTCGTCAAGTAGGTGAAAGAATGGTCCACAGTGTGTGGCATCAACTGTCAAACACGGAGGAGGAAGTGTGATGGCCTTTTGCTTGATCCAGGGTCGATGACTTGTACAGAGTGAGAGGCACCCTGATACAATGAGCTGGTTTGAGATGAACTGGAAAGAAGAGTGAAAGCAAAGCAACCTAGAAGTGCCACACATTTATGAGAACTCATGCAACAGATATGGGAAGAACTTTCTGAAGAATATTTGGTTTCCATTGTAGAAAGAATGCCATGGGTGTGTTCAGCTGTTGTATCTGCCAAAGGTGGCTACTTTGATGAGTCAAAGGTTTAGAATCCATTTTGGTCTATAACAGGGGTCGGCAACCCTAGGGTTAACTGATGGCACGCATGACCATAGCTGGACTGGCCATCGGGCATACCGGGCATTTGCTCGGTGGCCCGATGATTTGTTTTTTGTTTGTTTTTTTTGTAACGGTATAAACAATGGGAGGTGGTGGATTGGCCAGATGCTGGTTGGTGTGTAAAAATAACTCAGTTTTTTGGTGGTGGCTATGGCGGAGCTTCCACAGATTCAGTAAAATTAACAAGTGGTGGAGGCCAGCAGGTGGATGAGGGAGAGGGGAGGCAGGAGGAGGAGAGACCCGAGGCAGCCGCCGGTCTGAGTGTCAGGTGAACTGAACTTCAGGTAAGAAGTTATGATCTGCAGTCTGTCTGGGTCAGATATAAACCAAGTTTAGGTGGAGTTTATTTTCGTTATGCTGACTTTTTACAGTCAGTTACAATAACTCATACTGCGTACTAGCTAGCATGACGGAGTTTCTATACAGCTGGGTGGGTGCTATGATGTTACTGATAGTGAACTTTATTTTATTCATAAGGTTAGTTAGTAAAGTTACCAACCGTCCCATACAAACGTAATCGTCCCGCATTCAGAGAAATTATTACGTGTTTCGTGTTGAGCTGAGAAGGAGCACAGTTTGTCCCGTACTTCAGCTAGAATGGTAAAACACAAAGCTGGATTTATTCTGTCTTTACGCTGCACAGCTGCCTCTTCTCCTCTCATTCTCTCCCCCTCTCTCTCTCCTGTTTCTACTTCAATCATGAAACTGATCAATGATCAGCTGATCGGCTTTTCTCTCTTGCTTGTTTATCGCCCACTTTGCGCCAGAAAGAGGAAACCAGCGGATGTCGCGCTAAACAACAGCAGCACGTTTAAGCTTGATCAGCTGTTGTTAGAATTTATTTAATATTAATTTCTAGTATCAGCTGATGTTTGCTGGAGCCACAGCTGTAAAAGCTGCTGGTCATGATATCGGTTTGTATATCTGGTGAGAGGGAAACATGAAGATGAAACCAGGAGATGTCCTTACTGAATCATCAGAGCTGAACAGGTGATGGAGAAACAGGTTTACCTTTTAGGTGACATGAATGAGATGGAGGGGAGTTATGAACTGTTTCTGAGAGACAAATTACACCGGGATCCTTTTCTAAGCAGCTTACAGCTGGTAACTGTGCAGGGGCGGGTCTAGCAAAGTTTTGCCAGGGGGGCCAGGTAGGGCATTAACAGGGAAAGGGGGGCACAAAGAAATACTTTCTTATTCTCATTTAAATGTCTGGCTGTTATTAAATAATTATCTGAAGCTTACAACCAAAGTTTTTATCTGTCATAAAATGTATAGAAATCATACATATACCAACAAGACTGTACATCACTGTCACAACAGCGTTTGTTTTCATTCAAAGGCTTTATGGCTTTAATATCTGGGGGGGCCGGTCTTTAGTCAAAATGCCCTGGCCGTTTTTTTTTTTTTGTCCCAGTCCAGCCCTGGGCACGACACGCAGTGAATTAATCTGAGAAGGTGCATCAAAAAATAAATGTCCGGGCCAGCAGTGCACATCGCAAATCAGCTCGCATAGACACATTAGTTGTGCCGCTTCTTAATGACGGTGTCTTAGCTAACAACCCCAACTACCAGATTCAACATGTAATTGGCTAAAAAACTTAGCCTACTGGTGAGAGGGACGTTGTTAGCTTTCCACATTCCGACACTTCAAAAGCTTTAGGAGCCGCTCAGCGCAGCATCAGCACCACGGAAATACATGCGTAGACTTGAGACACAATGCGTTTTTGGGACTTTCAGGTGTATGGACCAATGTTTTATTTTCTGATCAAACCAGAAATCTTTAATGAGCAGCTAGATTTGTCTCGCATTAACTGGCTGAGTTAATGCCAGTTAATGCGACATCGAAGCAGCTGGAATCCACAGCTGTGCGTGTTCATGGAGCTGCATTTTCACCTGCTGGACATCACTACCTGACAAGTTTAACTGTCCCCAGAACATTGCAGAGGCCTTATTGACAGTATTTGGCTCTACATATCTGTGTGAGCAGATTTTCTCTCACATGAGTGTCCTCAGGTAGCCATCTGAATGCTGGACACTCTGAGACCTGTGCCTCTGAGTGAGAGACCAGAGATCACATTAACATGTGTGTCTCTGTATTAACAGACATGCCATATTGGCCCAGTTTATTCTTCTTATCATTGTTGTGAGGAGACCATAAATAGCATTTTTATTTTCTGTTGTACAGTTCATTTGCTGTTATGGAGTTCTTGTTATGGATAAAAAGTGTATTTTTTTGTTTCAAAATAGCTGATAACTATTCGCTGATAGCTGCCAACATCTGCAAACAAATATAATTCTATAAAGTGGTTCTATATAATGTGTAACTGTTCATATAGAGCGTTATTAAATTTATTGCTAATGCAGTCATACGGCACACTGACTTCTGAGGAAATTTTAAATGGCACTCACCATCAGAAAGGTTGCCTGCTCCTGGTCTATAAATTGATTCCATGCATTCATTCGTGCATTTTTTTTTTTAACTCGAATTGTTTATTTGTACTATGCTTTCATTTTGGAGTAAAATTAGATATTAAACTGCATAATTTTCAATAAAAAATTGGGATGTTCTAAAACCTTTGACCAGTAGTGTATATGCTGTATTTAGTTTGTATCAGTTAAAATGAAAATTGTACGGTTTATGTGTCACTGGGGCAGAAACCTAAGCAGAGAAGCCCAGACCTCCCTCTCCCCGGCCATCTCCTCCATTGTCCGGGGGAACACCAAGGCATTCCCAGGCCAGCCCAGAAATATAATCTCTCCAGCATATCCCGGGTCTGCCCCGGGGCCTCCGCCCAGTGGGACATGCCCCTAACACCTCACCCAGGAGGTGCCCAGGAGGCATTCTTATCAGATGCCCGAACCATCTCAACTGGCTCCTTTCATGTGGAGGAGCAGTGGCGGTACTCTGAGCTCTTTTCTGTCGCTTGCATCCAAAATCTCAGTCTTTCGGTCACTACCCACAGCTTATGACCATAGGTGAGGGTAGGGACGTAGATCAACTGGTAAGTTGAGAGCTTTGCTTTTCAACTCAGCTCTCTCTTCACCCTGACGGACATCAATCTCCCGCTCCCATCACACATGAACCCTAAGATACTTAAACTCTTCCACTTGGGGCAGAAATTCTCATTCCCACTGTGTCACACTCAGCTGCAAACCATTCCATTCCCACCAGCTGAAGCCAACAGAACCACATCATCTGCAAAAAGTGGAGATAAGATTTTGAAATCACCCAAGTGAAAGCCTTCTATCACCTAGAAATTCTGTCCTTAAAAATTACGAACAGAATTGGTGACAAAGGGCAGCCCTGGCGGAGTCCGACACCTACCGGAATTAAGTCTGACTTACTGCCGGCTACGCAGCCTAAGCTCTTGCAATGGTTGTATAAAGATTGAATGGCCTGTAACAATGGGCCAGACACCCTTTACTCCCAATGCACCTCCCACAGGACTCTCCGAGGGACATGGTTGAATACCTTCTCCTGTTCGAGGTTCAAATAACAGACAGACTCTCTTTTCCAGCACCCTGGTATAGACTTTCCCAGTTGAGAAGCGTGATCCCCCTATAGTTGGAACAGATGTATAAATGTGCGCTGTAGCAGCAAATAGTTTTTTGACTGTGACATCATGATGTGGTAACTTTGTTTGTATGTACAACCCAGAAATAAAACTGGACAGCTCACATTAAGAAGTGGAAGAATTAATTCTCAAAGCTTGGAACAGAAATTCAAAATTGCACTACATTTTAAGTTGTATTAAGAAATCTCATTCATAGATTTATTTGTAGCTATTCTGGGTTCAACAAGGACAAAGATTTGGTACAAATATGATGGAGACATTTGTACAGCTGTGTTTTTGTAGAAAAAACATTTGTTCACATATTTTATTCTCCTTATGTTTAATATCTATTTTATATGATTTTTCTTGTTGTTTTTTTCTTTTCATTTTGGACCAGTGAGTCTAATATAAAGATACTAAAAATATAATGTGTGTAATCTAAAAAATGCAGTTTCACCAAATAATTACTATCTTTTTACATTATTATTATTATTTACCTTGAGAAAAAAAACTAAAAAAACTAAGGAATATTTTTACTGTGATATTTTGAATCCTAATGTCTCTTCACTGCATGTTGATTCCAGATGTTCATTCAGCAGCGTCTCTCACAGTGAGTCCTGACAGCGTGCAACACTTCATCTCTGACTATGTCTCACTGACCTGTGAGGGAAACTCCACTGAGTGGAGAGTGAGGACTGCTCTACAGGGCTACCCTTCATATTATTCTTACTGTTGGAGAATGATTGGATCCACATGTAACATCATCACATCAGTGTCATATACTGGAGTGTTCTGGTGTGAGTCTGGATCAGGAGAGTTCAGCAGTGCAGTCAACATCACTGTACAGAGTATGTTATTATACATTTACTTCTTGGATTTTTATGATTTAGACATCACATACAAATTTGTCCCAGCTTTGCTGTATGTGAAGTAATTTTATGTGGGAAGACGAACAAAAATTAAAATTTCAGATGATTTTAGGCACCATAGTATCAAAATATTCTTAAATTATGTTGGTCTCATTTCACTCGATTTTTTCTTAATTCAATTTGTCAAAAGTTGTTTATATTTTCTCTCTTCTATTTAAACAACTAAAAAGCTCAGTATGTTTGCCATCAAAGTGTTATTCTTAAAGATCATCATGTAAAAAAGTGCAGTTGTATCAAAGGTTGTGCTGTGTCTGAGTTCCCCTCAGTTCAGAGCCAGTCAGGGAGTTCAGAGCAGCAAACTTTCTTTATTTTACTTGCGCTGTGCACAGTGTTGGGTCACAAATTTTGTACCCAGCATGATAACCTTTATCCCACCAATTAGGTCGAGCTTTTCAGACCCAATTAAAATCAAATCACTCATAATGATTCTCTGGAAAAGAGTTTAATTCTTAGAACAGAGTTTATTAACTATTTAAGACCTACAACAGAACCAAGCCTGCCAGAGCTTATCTTTATATTTTTACATGCTGTAGTGCCATTTTTGAGAGTATTTCAAGCTGCTATACATTATTACAATCATTGGAAGGGGAGGACGAGCAAATACTGGCTGGCCACGACAGACGCTGAGACAGCGCTTCATGGTGCGGTCTTTCCAATTGATGTGCTGCCTCCATTGACCACCATGCTGAGCTCCCAGCAGCATGCAGCGATGCCTAAAATGCCAGCTAAGATACCGAAATAAAACGGAGTCATACATCTGTTGTCAGGCCTGCAGGTATCAGGCTGTTGTTCTCCTTTATTTCATAGTGGACAGAAATTATTTTTTGGAGTGGCACAAATAATTTGTGTGGCATCAGATTTGATGCAGAACAGCTGATTGTTCTGTAAATAGTTTGTAATGTTTATTTAAAAAACGCCTTGGCTGCATTAAAAAAATTAGCTGCAAAAACTTTGTTGTTTACCAAACTGAGTTACTTTTTTGAAGAAGTAACTATATAATTAATTGCCCAACATTGGTCATTAGATACTGTATTTGGCAGACAGAGTTACAGGACTCTCTCCCAGACCACAGACTCATAATAAAAGTCAGAGCTTTATGAAAACCGGGGCTTTTGTGAGGGCCTCTTTTAGTTGGACAAAGGCTGCTTTGCAGGTGTCACCCCAGTTGAAGGACTGGCTCTTATCCGTCAAGCGATGGAGGGGGCTGTCGATCGTCGCAAACTCTTTGATGAACCTGCGGTAGTATGAGGCTCTGCAGCTCTCTGATGTTCGAAGGTGTTGACCAGACTCGGCAGCACATCAATCGGTGGCCAGCCGGTATTTGCTTGTCCTCCCCTCCCTTCCAATGCTTGTAATGATGCATAGCAGCTTGAAATACTCCCAAAAATGGCACTACAGCATGTAAAAATATAAAGATAAACTCTGGCGGACTTGGTTCTGTGGTAGGTCTTAAATAGTTAACAATTTTAAAAAGTTGACAATTTTGTCGGGTGCGCATTCCAGACATAAACTGCTATTTATGTTAAATAAGGGTTTTTCCTGCATTCAGGCAACTGAAGCAAGACCAAAATCTCAGGTGGATACCCAGCCAGGGCTGTTTTCTGTACAGGCATTGAACGGCCTGGACACAACATGGGCGTGGGACGGTACAGATAAACACAAATGAATGCTGAGTAAGGGTCCTATGTGCATACTCTAGCAGTGCTGAGCTGCATTAACTCTATGTTGGACTAGTCACTGTTGGCCATAACACAATCAAAGGTTACTTATTGATCCTAATTATTACATTTTCAAACAATATTGATCAACATGTGTTCATACAAAAGGTGGCACAAACCTTTTCACTGATATGATGGTAGATATATTTGTCCTAAATATATGGGCTGTGTGATTTAAACATTCAGGTTAAATGCTTAACACAGTGACTGCTCTATATAAATCGCTTTATTCTAAGTGTGCACAGCATATATGAGTATATATGATTACACAAGATTCATGTGAGTAAATATGACTACATATACAAGTATATATGTCATAATAAAATCCACAACAGCAGCTCCATGAACTATTCTGCCCTACCTCTCCTCCTGCAGCTGTGTTGAAACATCACATCACTACTACAGCAGTCACATATAAACATCATCTGACTGATTAAATTGTATTTTCTTTTCACAGATCTTTTTTATTATAATTATTATCCGTACTATTTTTTTCCTATCCTGGTGAGTCCTGTTCATCCTGTGACTGAGGGAGCTTCTGTTAGTCTGAGCTGCAGTTTGAAAACACAAAAAATACTTTCCAATGTGTTTTTCTATCACAATGACAAACTTATTCAAAATGATACCCGAGGGGAGCTGAACATCTCTGCAGTGTCAAAGTCTGATGAAGGTTTCTACAAGTGTCAGTACTCAGGAATAGAGTCAGCACAGAGCTGGATGTCAGTTAAAGGTGAGCAGGATCAAAACAGTGTGTGTTTCTGTAAATGTCTTATTAAGGTTCTCAGTGATCCAGGTTATCGTAGTCTAAGGAGCTTGGAAAGAAAAGCGTCTGGTCGCTTCTTCTGTTCTAAGGTCAAATGGTGGAGAGTCCCAGATTTAAGCCCTGTGAGAGTGTCCCCCCCAAGAGGGACATGGACCCTCTATTGATCCTCTATCTAATCACATGAGCCAAAGTGTGAAAATGGGTGTAGATCACAATCAGCCAAGGTTTCGTGTGAAATCATTGTGAAACCTAGCCCCACCCTATCATGTGATTTCCTGAGGTCAGATGGCCGAGGATGCGAGTGGGAGTTAAGGCGCCATGGAAGGGATCTCAAAACTGGATTATAGATGGCAGACAGTTGGTGTCATAAACCACCGCCTCTGTTCAAAGATGGTCGGACCGGCTACATAGGGGATGATAATATTGTTATCTGTACCAGTGGCTTGGTACTCTCCCTTTAAAAGAGCCAAGAACTTTTTCTTTCCACTTCCTCCATTGTAAAGGTTGGCTACAATAGGTGACACCGGGGAGCCCATGGCACATCCATGTTTTTGTTTGTAAAATTTCTAAAATCTGTAAAATATGTAGCCAGTTTATCAGAAAAACTCAGGAGAGTCTTGCCCAAGCACGACATCCCAGTGTACTTCACACCCAGCCACACACTCAGACAAAAACTGATTCATCCCAAAGACAAAACTCCTAAACACAAACTTAACTCCAACTTACACTGGAGAGGCAAACAGCCACTTCACAAGCGCATGGCATAACATAGAAGAGCCACCTCCACGGGACAAGACTCGGCTGTCCATCTGCATCTAAAGGACAAATGTCACTGTTCTGAGGAAGACAAAGTTCACGTTTAGGACAGAGAGGACAGATGGTTTGAAAGAGGAGTGAAAGAAGCCATTTATGTCCACTGTGAACGACCGTCTTTGAACAGAGGCGGTGGCTTATGACACCAACTGTCTGCCATCTATAATCCAGTTTTGTGATCCTTTCCAAGTTGCCTTAACTCCCACTCACACCCTGGGCCATCTGACCTCAGGAAATTACATGATGGGGTGGAGCTAGGTTTCACAATGAGCTCACCTAAAACCTTGGCTGATTGTGACCCACACCCGCTTTCACACCTTGGCTCGTGTGATTAGGTAGAGGATCATTAGGGGGTCCATGTCCCTCTTCGGGGGGAAACTCCCACTGGGTTTAAATCTGGGACTCTCCACCATTTGACCTTAGAACTGAAGAAGCTTCTCAGATGAGAGGTGAAACGTCTACAAGAAACTTTAAGAAGTCCAGACGCTTTTCTTTCCAAGCTCCTTAGATGATTTCTGTAAATGGTTTTCATCATTATAAGGAACATTTAATTGTTTGTTTTAACTTTTGAAGTCAACTTGGTTTATTTTGTGAGAACCTCTGTAAAATATCTAATATAATTATTTTGTTAATACTTAATAATTGTCATTAGTCATTACAGTAACTGTGTCAGGAGCTGACAGCTCTTCATCTCCTGTGTGGTTGATGGTTGGACTGGTTTGTGGAGTCTCTCTCATTATTATTCTCCTGCTCTTGTTGTATCGCTGCAGACAGTCCAAGTGTAAGAGCCTCTTCTTTTCATGCTGTATTAGAGAGTTTATTTACTACATACACTTTAATTATTCACACATATACATGTATTCTGATCTCATGACACTAAATATCAGTGGAACAATTTATACATGACAAACATGTGTAATAACATTTGTCTCTTTCACAGATTCCTGCTTCACCAGGTTGGTAAAATACTTTTTTTAAATTATTATTTTAAACAAACATCAGTTACTTTTGAGTTTATTGTGTATTTCATGTTTTAGGTCGATCCAGTCTGAGAGTCACAGTCCGGGCTCCTCCACAAATCATGGAGTCAACCAGAATGAAACTCATGTGTACGACTCTCTTCAACATGGTCAGCATTTAAACTGATCTTTATTATCATTATTAATATTGATCTTTATTAAACATCTCATCTTTACTGTAACTGTAATAAAATGATTAATGTAACCCTGGCTTATATTTTTCTTTAGGTACTGCTAATGTCTATGAATCAATCAAACAAGTCAAAAACAGAAATGGTACAGTATATGCGCTGAAATGCACAGAGCAGTTTGAGATGAAATTTATTTTTGATTTAATGAAACTAATTCCATGTGACATGTTTTTACAATCCTGTAAATAAAAATACGAACATTTGAGAACCACATAAGTATGAGAATGTCACCTCCTCGCTTATTGAGATTAAAGATCTTAGAACAAACAGTGATCACAGAGTGCTCAGAAAGTTTTTTAAGTATTAATTCTTTTTTGTGGATTTAATTGATCATTTTAACAGGGGAGCATCATAAACCAGAGGGGAGTGCTTTTTACATCAATGTACAGATGTGAGCTGCAGGTACAGTCACAATAATTTCAGTCAGTGTTTGTACTGAAATGTGTCACTTCATTATGTTTTAGGTAATTATAGGTCAACATGGAAATTAGTTATTCACTTACCAAACTTAGCTACTACATACTACCACTACACCAGAGTTGAATCTTATACACATCGAAGGCCATTCAGAGTTTAGTGAAAGTTTGTCTGCTTCATAAGCAGAATGATATTGTATCATACTGTCCATCTATATGTGACAAAATAAAGAGTGTTGTCATATTTTTACGCTGAAGAAATGTTCTTGCCATCATTTAGAATGTTTTGTTACACCTTCTACATACCTGAGGTATATTTGTTTAACATGAATTGCAAAATCCCACCCTATTGTTGGTTTTTGGCCAGGCCTGGTGTTTCTTATGTATGAAAACAAAGTGATGTGTGTAAATCTATTATTTTATTCTTTTCATCTTAATTAAATCACAGTATATAGTGTATTTAGTGAGATGGCAAAAATAGTTAAACATCAAACAAATGAAATATAAAAACATATATCCATCGTTCGCACTCATTTTATTTGACTTAAATCCTTCACTTGTCAGCCCTTTCCTCTGGTTGCAGGCGTGCCCCAGGGATCTGTCATGGGGCCCCTTCTTTCCATTATCTACCTTCTTCCTCTTGGAGACGTTTTTCGTAAATACAATATTCAGTGTCACTTTTATGCTGATGACACCCTGTCACAATTCGCTGTGTGCAGGCAGGAAGAGGACCCAAAATGCAGGACTCCCAACACACGGAAATAAACTCAGAAAAATGCAGCTTTAGTAGCAGACTCAGGGAAATGATGCAGAACTAAACTAGACTGAGAAAACAAAACCTAAAACTCCACAGAGAGGCACAGAAGGGATCACACAGCATGAGGGAGGACACAACACTGACACAGAGAAACACAGGGCTTAAATACACTGGGGAATAACGAGGGGAATGAGACACAGGAGGAGAGCGCAGCTGGGAGAAATCAAACATGACAATACCAAAGGGAAGCAAAACTCAACACATTCACCTAGCACACAGACTTGCAAAGTAAAGTAAAACAGGAAACATGACAGGCACAGACTAGACACTGAATTAAACTTACGAACAAACTCTTAACCAGAATAACACTGAAACCTAGGATTATAATATTCAAAAACGGACAACTAAAGAATCAGAAAATAAACCATAATACAGAAAAATACCAACATACAAGAAAATGAAAATGCTGGGTCAAAATGACCCAGAACCGTGACCAACCCAGCTTTATTTGTCCACTAAACCTGATTCTGCTCTACCCCCATCCTCACCCTCTGTTTAGCCGAACTAAATTCATGGTTCTCTTCCAATTTTCTCAAACTCAATAGTAACAAATCTGAGCTTCTCCTGGTAGGCACTAAATAAACACTATCCAGAACTAATAGCTTTTCTATTACAATCAATAACTCGCCGGTCTCTGTTTCCCCATGTGTGAAAAGTCTGGGTGTCATCCTTGATAGTACTCTATCTTTTAACTCACACATCAATAACATCACTCGGTCTACATATTTCCAACTCCGTAACATTAATCGTCTCCGTCCTTTTCTCTCCCCACATGCCACTGCCTTCTTGTTCATAGCCTGGTCACTTCCTGGATCGATTACTGCAACTCTCTTCTTTTTGGTCTTAGTCAAAAATCTATCCATAATTACAAGCCAAAGTAATCTATTACAGGTACTATTAGCATCACTGTTTGAATAACTAGATATGCCTGACAACATATTGCATTGATCTCAGAGTGCCACTGCACTAAAAACCATATATTAGTCTGGACCAAAGCCGAGTTAACAATAAAGCTGTATTTTACTCTAATTACTTCCTTCAATATTATACATGCAAAATTCCCACTCATACATTTTTGATTAAATAACAACAAAGCATGAGCTCATCTCTGTCTGACAGTCAGTTTCATTTAGTCGAGTAACGGCATTACAAAACACAGCATTGCTTCAAGTATCCCAGGTGAAGGTAATTTAAAACCACACAAAAAGGAAAAAGTATTAATGATTTTTCACTGATATAGAAGAAGATAGAGAAGTGTTTCAGCTTCACGTTTTCCACAAAAAATGTTCACAACACAGAACGAATTACAAATAATAAGATGTCTGAGACCAGATGTTTACATGAAAGTAAAACCAGACGATATTCTCCCCCACACAGGTACAAAGTCTGTCTGCACCTTCTAAACAAAGCCTGTAAGGATACAGGTAACTTTACACTCTCTGTAAAGACTCAATCACACAAAACAGAACTTCACTTTACATCGAGGGCAGACGATGTTTGTTTTTAAATTCAACTTTATTGTTCTCCAACAGGAAGTCACAGACACCAGGGGCAGTCGGTGACCCCTCACACATCCTTAAAGCTGATATCCACCAGCTTCTCATGTATTCATCCAGCAATGAGCATGATTCCTCATTCCCTCAAACACAAGTATAAACCTTTTTTTTTCTCTCACCACAGAACATCTACAGCTGGGACATAAAAAATATCAAGTTCATTCATGCTGTATATAAAACAGGTTCATATGTGAAATGTATGCAATTATATTTGTGACTTAAGATGAACATTTGTTTTTCTCACCAACAGTTCTACTCAGTAACTGATTTTTTGCATGTTCTCCATCCTTTGTCTTCCAGTTTTACTGATTTGCTTTACGTCTGATTTGTAACTCTCAACAACCCGACATTAATACTTTTATTAAACTTACCAAACTATTTTTAATATGCACTCTAGTTACAGCCTTTTCCACCTCACTTTACATTCAGCTTGTGGTTAATCAACTATCTCAGCTATTAATCCACATTTATTTGTCTTTATAGTTTTAACAGCTTGTCACTATTTTTAGTCATTATTATTTTTTGTCTGTGATGCCTCCAGAAATCTATGTTTAACTTTAGTCATTTTAACACATTTTTAACATTTCAGCCATAGTTTCAGTGAAATATTCCAACTTTTATCTCCCCTTTCAACCCTTACTTATTTATTATATTCATTTATTTGGACTGTTTCTATTTCTACTTAAGCCTCTTCAGCTGCTTAAACTGTGATTTCTGTTCTCAGATCAGTTTAATATTTCCTTGTACTTCCTGTATAACAGAATTACTGTCTGTGGTACTTGTGAATACAAGGACCTCCTCTCCTGTTGCTGTCTCAGGTTGTCTGTATCAAGTATATAAAAAAACTGATGACGACCGAACTTACAAATAAGACTTAACACATAAATAAAGTGTGAATTTTATTTTCTTTTGTGTATAAAATGTCTCATTTCACGCCCAGAGTTAGGAGAAAAACACACATACATATAATGCTTTACAGTGAAACATAAAAAACTGTTTGTAATAATAGGAACTGATCTGACATCAAGCAGATTTTTTGCCAAATGTCGAGTTTCATTTTCTCAGCATGACTGTCAACAGATAAACCTGCTCACCTGTTTTAGAAAGAAAGCCTGTGATCAAAAAGTCTGAAATACTGATAAAACTCAGAGTTGTAACCTAATAGATAGAAGCACAGAAGAAGTTTCTGACTGCACTGTTTTTGTTTATATTTTTCTGCTTAATAATTTGCATGTCGTCACTTTATTATCGAGTAAGAGTGTAATAAATAAAAGTAGAACCATTTACTTGTATGCTCTGTGTCTCTGTTACTTTCTTTTATCAAAATAATTCGCTGCTATGAATATTTGTATTGGCTACACTTGTTTCTGATCTTAGTAAAGACAATGTAAAGTCATCGAGGATGAGGATGAGGCTCAACAGTACAATAATCAAATATATGGTGATAAATCTTTCAGTTTGATCTGTATTTTTATTGTTTCACCATTTGAGCACCATAAAGCAATTCTTACTTTAAATCTCACATTTTTAGGAGAAATAATTTAGAAATAATCTCACCCAAAAAACAGAAGAAATATTTCCACATATAGGTCACAACATTACTTAAAAAAAAAACACACGCAAAACAAACAAACAAACATGGAGAGGCAAGATTTTAGCTGCAAGTTAAGACGTTTGTGCTTCTGTGACCAAACATGAACATGAATGAATAAAACTTCGTGGCCTTTTGAAAGTCAGTCTGTACGTGGTTTGGTTCACAAACCATGAAGTATAACTGAAAGTTCTCACACAGCTACAGGCTTATCTGCACCATCTCTGCACTTAAAAAACCCCTCAGTGATATCATGTTTTTCTCCATCAGCCTTTAGAACTAAAATAGTAAGAACAATTAAATTTATTATAGACACTGTGCTTTCATTTCTGCATTATTAACTGGCGAAAAAATCAGATGACACAACTTCCACAGAGTTGAAACTTGATGTCTCTTAAAAACACTTTAGCTCTGGTGTGAGTGTGTTGTCATTTTATTCTTGTTATCTAACCTCAGTATGTGTAAAGAGGAACTGGAAGTTAGATCCAGTTATGAGTGAAATGTTTAACACAACGAAGCAACATGTGGTTTGTTGCAATGCTCTGTGAATTTACTAAGTATGAATTCAAATTTTAAAGTTACTATGGCAACATGAGTAAAAATATAAAAATAAAATTTTTTAAGGAATAATTATTATAACACAATTAGATACACAACAAAACATCCTGGCATCTCACATAATTACAATCCACAGCAAAAATGAAAACAATGAATAAGTGTTGGTAATGGTAGAGTTCATTCACTCATATTGTAGGGACAGGGTAATATCTTCTGACATATCAGTGTACACTGATATGTTTGGCTGTACTTCTGTCAAACCATAGAGTGTATTATTCTGATTTATTTATTTATGTTTACTGACGGGTGTAAGTTGGGTCATCACAAGTTCTTCATATGGAAGAATTTGTGATGACTCACAGGTTAGTCTCCTGTGTTTGGGTCTCAACCAAACCTAAAACCAGAATTTAACCACAAGGTAAAAACATTCATAGGTCTATGCTGAGATCAAAAGAACCTTTTTCACCACAGTACTGTATGATGATCTTTCAGCTAACAGTCAAATAAAATCTACATGTTTTTATGCAGCATGAAATAAGAATTTCAACATAGTTTCTCATAATTTTCTTCATTTAAAAGACTGAATATTAAAATACAGCCTGCAAAGCAGAAAAGGTGTTTTGGTACGTCCTCTCCCAGTGACTCCCAGTCTGCTGCAAGTGGAATATTGCAGCGTGATAATGATACACAGGACGCTGCAAAAACTTGTCAGAGTTTAAATGATAAAAAAACTTGACCTGGTCAAATATGTTGACTTCAAGTAAAAGAACACATTTGTATATTATAGAGAAAGGAAACAACACAACGCAAGAAACAAACATCTATGTTTGCAATGCACAGGAAATTAAACATGTCGCACAAGTGCTGCGGTCAAAGCCACAGGCACTGTTTGAGTTTTGTGGAAAAGGGAAGGAAGCACAGAGACACCAATCAGAAGAAAAAACTGTAAAAAAATACTCTTGTCTTATCTGTACGATACACAACTCTTTTCTGTCTTTCTTTTTCCTGCAGAGTAAAGCTGTTTGTGATTATCTGTGGATCAGAGAGCAGCAGGCTGGATGTGATGATGGGGCACTCTTTGCTCTGCATGATGGGCTTTTTCTGTAAGTACACGTCTGACATTGTTTGAATGGCAGTGATTAATGAAAATATTTCTGATCTGTGAGAATTACAGTGTGTCACTGCTTTAACCTGTTTACCTGAGAGCTGGAACAAAGCAGACTTGTGAGTTTTTTTTACTGAATGTTGGATGCTGGATCATTTATAGTTACACACTGTGTTACAATTATTTTAGTTATATTGTTTAGTTTGACAAGTAGGAGCACAGAAATTTGATGATTACGATTCATCTTTAAAAAAAAGCCTTAATTTATATTGATTTTGATTTCGTCAGTTGTTTAATGTCTGATGAAGTTCTATTCATTATTTTAGTGCTCAGTACAGTCATCCATGGAATGGCTGAAGGTAAGAAATTGTTTTATATCACATATATCACTTGCGACTTTGCAGATGGTTTTCAGCTGTCTTTCATTTCCAGTCATGCCCAAATCGTTCCTTTTTTCCTTGTCAGTGTACTTGTTTTGTTCTTTTGTTATCCCTTTTTAAAGACCGATCAGCTGGTAGAGCTCCTTATTATTTATGTAATTTTGTCTCCTGCATTGGGCTTACACCTCTTCACAGATTTGTACAGTGGCACATATTTACATGTCTATGGGCTCTACTGGAAAAAGGACAAAAAATACTTTTTTCCTGTCATTTGGTGTTTGAATGATAGTGACTTTTTGTGTGCGTATTTCAATCTGTGTATAATCAATAAGTAATTTTTATTTAGAGTGATGAAATTTGTTTCTTAAATTGGTAAAAATAAATTACATTTTATATTTTTTTATAATGGCAAAAAAGAAAAATTTAAATCTTGACTAAATGTGTAAATTAATCTGTAAGCATGCATAATGTCTGAACAGTCTTAAAATTTTGCTTAAAGCATTGAAAATACAGGCAAGTAATCAAATTACAACTCATCAGCTTTTCAGCTGTCTGTCTATTTAAACCTGACTTTTGCTGCACTTCTGCTGTGGCAGATTTGCAAATGTGTGTGGAGCTGTACTTAATTCATGCAAGTTCATGCAAGGTGGGCTCATCTGGTCATTCTCAGGTATTCACCTAGTTTTGAAGTCAAGGTTGCAGAAGAAGGGGAGAAATAAACCTGCAGCTGGAATATGTGTGTGACAGATGTGGTGGGTTTGCAGACTTTCTTTGTTCCACTGAGCTCAGAGGCTGTGATCACTATTTCTGATGGAGGCATCTACAAGACTTACTTAACAAACCATGCTTTGTTTTATTTTTGCTCTAAACCCAAGAGCATTAAACTCACAGCCACACTGAGAGTAGAAAGGATAATCATAGCAGCAGTTATACACTGTTCATCTTTAAACTGCAACTACTGTCTGTGGCAGTCCCGTATTATCTAATAAAATCCCCTGTCTTTGTTAGAAATTCTTTTAACTGACCTTTTCCTCTATTTGTCACTTTATTCTACTTTATTCTGTTGCTCCTATAGAGCACTTTAAAATATGGACTTTGAAAAGTGCTTTATAAATGTGTGATTACATTTACATCTTATGTCCTGTCATTGAAGCTGAGATCCAACATGAAAACGCATCAGTTATCCCCAAGTCACAAGGGGGCACAGAAACAACATTTAAATAAAGAATAGATGTTTTGATTATTCCACAGATTTACTAACAGAGGACTTAACCCAAAATGAGAAACACACAGAACTGTCTACTGTAAACTGAGATTACAAACCCAAAAGAAATTAACCAAAAAAACAATAGTTAACCTCCCAAGACTGACCACAAGAGGAGAAAACAGTTTGAAAATAAATGGCAGCTCACTGCTGCTTACGTCTTCAAGACGCAGATCAAACGTTAAAAGTTACAACATAACACTTATGCAACTGGTTGGGCAAATTTTCCTCTGTAAGTGGAAAGCCATTTGCTCTTTATACTGAGGTCCTCTGGCTCGAGCCAGTCACAGCCAGGCACTTACACAGTCCAGTTAACGTGTATTATTTTTATTATTATTATTGTTATATGCACTCTGTGTCTTGCTACCTCATCGTAGCAGAGGGTTGTGTATCCCAGGAACACCAGGTAATCCCTGTTGCTGAGGGTGGTGCACTGAGCTGTGGCTGAAAGGTGGTTGGTGCCTATCCTGGTGGTAACCTCCGAACCAGCTGGTGGACTGCAAAAGTGAAGGGAGCCATCAGGGTGAAGGAGGAGTCCTATCGGGCTTGGTTAGCCCAGTGGTTCCCAAACTTTTTTTGCCAGGCCCCCCTTTTTTACAAGAAAAATGTTCGCCCCCCCCCCCCCCCCACCCCCCCCCCACCACCTATCCCCCCCAGCACAAACACATCCTCCAAACACACACACCCATATTTTGTTTACAAACTCCATTGCGGTTTATTTCACACCTCAAACATTTAGTAAACAATTAAGCAAATACAAGTAAACGGCAATAAATTACAGGTAGTAATAAAATATACTATTAATTCTTTTACGCTACGTCCACACCTACACGGGTATTTTTGAAAACTCAGCTGTTTCTATGCATTTGGGCTTTTCGTCAACACGTAAACGGCGTTGCGATTCAGCGAAAACGGAGATTTTTTAAAACTCCTTTTTTGCGTTTACGTGTGGACGAGGAATACAGAGTTGAGTTGTCACGCAACGTCAAAGGTATGTGCCTCTTTTCATGTCACGCTGTGCGCCACGTTATTGTT
Source organism: Oreochromis niloticus (assembly GCF_001858045.2). NCBI lineage: Eukaryota > Metazoa > Chordata > Actinopteri > Cichliformes > Cichlidae > Oreochromis > Oreochromis niloticus. The sequence continues at coordinate 21,217,652 of NC_031967.2, forward strand.
TACATGAGATGAATTGCAGAATGGCAGATAGAGACAAAATACTGTTATTGTTAATCTGACTATCTTCAGGTTTTACACGCTTACATACACACACTCAGTTACTGTCCCTCCATTTAGAAAGGCAGAGGCGTCATGGTGTAATTATTTTACGTGTAGTTGTTTTTTTTCCTGTGTAATAATATTCAACATTGCTATCAATACATTTTTCAAAAAATGTCTTTCTGTGCAAAATGGGTTTAAACACATAAACAGCTGGGATCCTGTTTGTCCGTGATTTGGAGAGCCCAGCGCTGCTCCCGACGCAGGGAAACTAATTTTGCAGGGGAGACCTACCTTGGCACTTGTGCAGGTGAAGCCAAAGGGAAGATATGCTTCACCATATTTTCCTGTCTTTGGCTTGGAAGAAAGTTGGTTTGGAAACATATTCGGCGATGCTTCATCTCCTGCTTTACGTTTATGTGGGAGCCCCGTCAAAAACCTGTCCACAGTGTCCAAGCGCTCTTTTTTTTTTCTTTTCATACCGCGCCCCCCCCTGCAATGGCTCTGCCCCACACTTTGGGAACCTCTGGGTTAGCCTGTGGGACTTTGGAGGCAGCTGATCGGTAGTGGCAGGCAAAGAAAAACATGGTTTGGGCAGTGGCTGAAGGAAAAACCTGGGTGTGGGAGGAGTTCAAAGAAGACAAGGAAAGGGACATTTGGACTTTCTGGATTCTGGCAATTCCAGACACTATTCGGCCTCCCTGGGAAACTGTATACCAGGATGCTGGAAAGGAGCGACTGTCCACTAGTAGAACCTGTTGATGACATTCGACCATATCCCTCAGAGTGTTCTGTGGGAGGTGTTCTGGGAGTATGGGCTGTCTGGCCTGTTGCTACAAGCTATTTGATCCTTATACAACTGTTGCAAGAGCTTGGTTTGCATTGCCAGCAATAGGTCGGACTCAGATGTTGGAATCCTCCAGGGCTGCCCTTTGTCATTGATTTTGTTCGTAATTATTAAAGACAGAATTATGATGCGAGTTAAAACTCCTCCACTTCAGGCAGTTTCAAGTATCTCGGGATCTTTTTCACAAGTGAAGGAAGAGGGGAGCGGGGCATCAGTAGACAGATTGATACCGCAGCTGCAGTGATGCGGACGCTGTACTGGTCCATTGTAGTGAAGAGAGCGCTGACCCTAAAAGCTCTAGATTTACTAGTCGATCTATGTCCCCATTCTTACCTATGGTCAAGAGCTTTGGGGAGTGACCAAAAGAACAAGATCAATACAAGCGGTGGAAATGAGCTTTCTCCAAAAAGTGGCAGGCCTCTCTTTTAGAGAGGTGAGGAGCATGGCCAATCGAGAGAGGCTCAGATTAGAGCCGCTACTCCTCCACACTGAAAGGAGCCAGTTTAGGTCAGTCAAACATCTGACAAGGATGCCTCCTGGGTGAGGTGTTCCAGGCATGTTACATCTGTTACATATAATAATACTACTACTACTAATAATAACAATAATAATAATAACAATATCATCATCCCTGCTTTCATGTTTCATGTTGTCGACACCCAATTTTCACCCTAACATTTTGTTGTAGCAGAAATTGAGACTCAACAAACCGGGAAATTTATCTAATATTTTGGAAATGGTTTTGATTCAGTGATTTTCTTTTATGTTTTCTTTCTCTAAACTGAAGATGCAGATACACGAAAGCCCAAACTGAGTAGTGACAAGAAAGCTATTCCAATGGGGGGCAGTGTGAACCTGACCTGTTCAATGAACCCTTCGTCATCTGGATGGAAATTCTTCTGGAAAAGATACAAATCTCATGAAACTGTGACTTCACTGAATGCGGTTTTCTACTCAAATGGACAAATCGGTGTTTCACAGGAGGGACTCTACAGTTGCAGGGGAGGAAGAGGAGAACCAATTCAATACACAGAGTGGAGCGAGTCACTCAAGATTGACAAAATTGGTGAGTTTAAATGTACCTTCCTATAACCCACTACGTCTGATGGTAATTGAACCTTTTGCCTTTCATGTGTTTTTATTGTATTTTCTTGAACATTAACAGTCTCAAACAGGCCTGTTGTGACATTCTTAGCATACTTGTCCATAGGAACATGGCTTGTAAATTCATGACTTGGTTCCTGGGCGGAGATTAAGCAAAAAGGGCTAATTATAAAGTGAAAAACAAAACAACATTAACAGTGGCGAGGGCTAAACTAAAACCTAAACTGGAAACACTATGACCATAACTGCTCACATTCATTTAGGAGCAATTCTCAACTGTTCAAAATACAACCAGATCTTATTAACCTGGGTTACTTTCTCATTACTGATCAATAAACTCACTCATACTTCAAATAAATTATTTGAACCATGCATGTATGTAATTAACTGTAAATACAAATAAACCATAGTGTTGATCAAACTGTTATCATTTCACTGTCATCCAGTTCTTTAAATTGTTCTGATTCAATCATTTTTACTTTTATGTTCTTGTTCTAAACTGAACTGCAGATAAACCAAAGGCTGAACTGAGAGCTGATAGGACAGCTGTTCCAGTAGGGGGCAGTGTGACCCTGACCTGCTCTGTGAGCCCATCATCATCATCTGGATGGAAATACTACTGGTACAGAAACAGGAAACCTTATGAACCTGTTACAAATGGACAAATCAGTGTCTCAGAGGGAGGACTCTACAGCTGCAGAGGAGGAAGAGGAGAACCAGTTTACTACACAGAGGACAGTGAGTCAGTTTGGATTGACACAACTGGTGAGTTTAAATGTAACTTCCTACAAAGCACTACATCTGATGGTAATTGAACCTTTTGTCTTTCATGTGTTTTTATTGTACTTTCTTGAACATTAACAGCCTCAAACAGGCCTGTTGTGACTCTGTATCCAAACTGGTCTGAGATATACAGAGGAGAGACGATCACTGTCAGATGTGAGATCCATGGAGGAGACACTGAGTGGGATTATGAGTGGGAAACAAACAACATCATAAAACCTCCAAATCAAAGTGAATTCATGATTAGATCTGCTTCATCATCCAACAGTGGAAAGTATCGCTGTAGAGGAAGAATGAAAAGTTCACAATATAAAAAAACAGAGTGGAGTGATTCAGTCATACTGACTGTATCATGTAAGTTAAAGATCTTTCATCCATATTATTTTTGTTAACAAAATAAGCAAGAATATTTATTTTTCTTGAAGCTTTGTATCTGTCTTTTGTAAGAATGGGAATATGTAAGAATTTCACAAATCCAATTCCATTATCGATAAGACTTATGAATTTGATTCCAATTTGATTTTCCTATCGATTCTCATTGGGATATTAAAGACATTACAATTAAAGTGCAAATTAATTGCATGCATTTCCCTTCTTTGTTGTGGTCAGTATTGGGGTAATTACTAGTGATGGGTATTGTTTAGGTTTTATCTGATACCGATGTCAAACCGGTACTTTTGAAACGGTGCCGGTGCTTAAACGGTGCTCAAACCGGTGCTTAAAGAATGGAAAACACAAACTTTGTCCAAAAACCTCTCATGTTTACCTGTTTTTTTGTAAAAAGATAACAATGTTAGCCTTTTCTGCAGCTATAGGGCATATATGGTATCACTCTTGGCTGGAAGCAGTGCTTAAACAATGGAAAAAACACAAACTTTGTCCAAAAACCTCTCATGTTCAGCTGTTTTCCACTTTTTCTTTGGTCGTTTTAGCCTTTTTGGCCAGGGTGAAGGAGTATTTGCCATCAAACAAGAAGACAGCCGCATGTACCTACGACGGTGTTTGCTAGTTCACCTTACATGCATTAATGTAATAACGTGGTTAGCCTACTCAACGTAAATTACACACGAACAACATTAAGCTACTCACGCAGAGAAGAACGGCTGCTGCTGCCATCATCATCCATCATCATTTCTGCTACACTACACTAGGGGCCAGGACTCTACTCTTCGGGTTCTTGGGGGATGTTGCTAACTCCGGGTCCGATAACAGGCACCACACCCGCAGTAGATGTGCACGGTGTGAGGTCTTGCAGCAAGCTATCAAATACGGTGCATGTCTCGGCTTTTAAAAAAACGCTATACGTCGCCAGGTGTTTTATCAGATTCGAGGTGTTACCTCCTTTGCACAGTATCAGCTTAAAGCACTTGTTGCAGGCTGCTGAGTTTGCATCTTTTGCTGTGAAGTACAGCCAGACTTTTGACCGCTTCGCCTTGGGCATTTTTAATCTGTAGCTCGGCCACTAAATGTGTGCTACATTTCGGTCTGGTTACTACCGTTTATGTCAGAACCGGTGCCGATAACGGTACCCATCCCTAGTCATTACTCAATAAAGTAATGACAGAACACAGAACAATTTTCTTAAAATAAATTCAACAAGGTACTTTGTTACTCCAACGAGAAAGTAATTCATTATACAACTTTTGCATCACTTTCACGATTCTCCATAAAATTACTAGAAACACATTATCTTATAATGATCATTTATCAGTATAAATATATAGGCTACATTGCCGCAGACCAACACAAATCCCTTAGTATTTAGGTATGACAACACAGCCAGCAAATAGAGGCTTTAAAGCGAGGTCCTCTTCTAACACTAGTGTAGAAACATGAATATGAAAACATATTCTCATTAGTTAGTTACCTGTTGAAACTTAAGGTCTAGCTGCTGGGCTAGGGTCAGCATATATGCAGCTATCACTCTGGGTTCTTGGCTAGCTGAGCATTAGCATGCTGTCTGTGTAGGTGCTTTTGAAGAGTCAACGTTGTGTTAGCAGTATAATGCAACTGTTTCTATCCTGGATGCAGTCTCTATTTTAACATCTTGATCTCTTTTGTGCAATAAAAATAAAAGAAATGTCCATATCCACACTGTAGGCTGTGCCACCATTTTCCTCCTCCAGCACACTGTCATGGTCCGGAGTCTTGTGACTCTGTGTTTGTGTTTTTTGATTATTAATATACTTTGTTTCAGTTAGTTTCTGGTTATATTTTGGTGATTTCTAGTTTTTAGGTTTATTTCCTGTGCCTCCTAGGTTTAGTCTGTCATGTCTCTAGTGTAGGTTTGCTTCTCTTTGTTTTCTGCTTATGTTATATTTATAGTTCCTAATTTTTTGTCACTATGCTTTCCCTGTCCCACGTTTAGTTACTCTTGTCTCCGTGTTTCATGTAACCATGATTTCCCTAGCCACTCATGTAGCCACATCCAGCCCATTCTCACTCCCGGGGCGTAGCATACCGACGTTTTGTCACGTCCCGCGGCGTTCGTGAGGAACGCGAAAGGTGACCTGCTGCGTTCTGATGGTACGCGGCGGGTTATGGATGAATTTCAGTGGAATGATGGTCCCGTTGGTAATAGACGTTCCAGCCATGTATTCCAGCCCTAAACGTAACGTTATCCCTAACCCTAACCATAACCCTATTCCTAACCTTAACCATCACAGAAATGACATGAAATAGTGTTTTTGAAAGCAATTTTAAGAAAATGAACGAAAATGTGTAGATTGAGTCCAAACGGTTCTCATGTTTTGTCATTTTTTCCGATCTCATCATTTAGGAACGTGTTGGGTACCCGAAAGTGTAAAATGTTGATGATTTGTCACCTAGCGTAAAATATTACGCTTAAGGAGTGAGAACGTGTGGCCACATCACAGTGCTAACTCTGCATCCTTGTGAATGTCTCTTGGTTCCTGTTTTACTTTGACAGTCTCGTCTTCTGAGTTTTGCTTCCCCTTTGTCTTGTAATGCCAGATTAGGTTCAGCTGCATCTCCCTCCTGTTGTGTATTCCCTCATTTTCAAGTAGTATGTAATATTTAGTTTAATTCAGTTTAGTTTCCGTTAGTACTGTTATTTAGCCAAATAAAACGTTGCCTTTTTTTAACATCCACTTAAATTTCTGTTTGTCTGCGCTTCGGTCCACACCTCATTCACTCCATACAATCTGCCCTTGCATATCGTGACACACACAAACTCAAATCAACTGATTGTATCACAAGTGGAACCAATAAGGCAAGCAGACTAACAACTCTGAGGAATTACTACTACTGGGATTCGATTCCCATCCCTAGTCTTTTGTGCTGCTCAGGAAATTGTTTTGTTTTCAGTCTGGTAACAAAAACTGTGAAAAGCAGCTTTTTATTCACAGTAAAGAGAAAAAAACATACCACAGTAACTTCTCTGCTGTGCAGCTCTAATACATGAAGTGCAGAACAAATGCTGAAGTTAACCTGTGTTAGCTCCTTCAGGGTTAACCAGATTTCTTTCAGCTGCTCTTCAAACTCCGATCAATATAAGTTGACTCAGTTCACTCACTAGACCTGCAGAGTGGCTGGTTAGTTATAATCAGTAACACAGTGAGTTACCAGTACAACACCAACACAATGAATGGAATTACAACACTGAAAGCACAAAATCAGCTGTCCACAGATTTACAGAGAAACCTTTCACAGTCACAGTCTGATCTGGAATCAGTTCTTGGATTAAGTCCTCTGTGTGTCGTAGTAACACAGATTATGGTGGAGTCCTACCACAGTTCAGAAGTGTGAGTCAGCTTCCTGATCTCTGGAATATCAGTTGATCCATCAGGAACAGAAGATTTCAGTGGAGGTCCAGATCTCCTAGCCGTGGATCACCATTAAGGTTCAACAGTCTCAGGTTTCAATGACAAGATAGGCACTCGGCTAATAAACCTGGCCTGTTGTGCTACACAAACACTGACATCTTGTTCCCAGCATTCCTAACAGCTCAGCTGGAAATCACATCCAAACTGCTCCCTGTAATGTCAGCGGTGATGTTCACCATGCTTATTAGTGTGGCCAAAAGACATCTGTGCACATCGACAGGAAATGTCAGCTTCCACAGCAAAAGAATATAAAACACAGTTAACTGAAAAACAAACAAACAAAACAAAACACTGGAGCCCTAAATCCATAACAACAACTCAAGAGTCCAGCACATAATTCCAGGGGTCGACCCGGAGGTCGGTAGCACAAGAGTCCATAATCAGGTGGGTCAGGAGGCTGACCGCAGGGCCAGGAGTGGCACTGGAGCAGATCAGGAGGCCAACTGTGGGGAAGGCGGCAGTGAGTGTGGCGAAGCAGGTCTGGAGGTCGGACACGTGGAAGGGAACGATGGCTGCAGTGTAGGTGTGGCTGACAGTCCTCTGGCGGCTATAGGCTGGCGACCGGCGGTGACGTGTGCGAGGACTATCTGGTGGGTTGGCTGGCGGCTGTCAGCGGTGTGTGCATGAACCGGCCGCCAGCCGCATGTGCATGAACGAGCAGGCCATGGACGTGGCTTGGCAGGTGCTAGGCACACTGGACATGGCTTGGCAGGACCAGACAAAGGAGGACCAGGCGAGGCAGGACCAGGCGAGGCAGGACCAGATGAGGGCGTGGCAGCCGCAGGTGGTTGAACAGCTGGCTAGGCGGACTCCCCAGAACAGACAGCTGACGCACCAGGTGGTGACGCTGCAGGTGATGCGGCAGGATGCTAGACAGGCTCGGCTGGCGTGGAAGTCACCAGTGGCTGCGTGGGTTCTCCAGAACCCCTAGCTAACACTGAAAGCTGTTGCGCAGATTCCTCTGCGACCCCAGTGGAGGCTGAAACGAGCTCCTCTGGGGATCCAGAGCAGATTGAGACCTCCGACCCAGCCTCTGGATCCAACCTGATCCAGGTTTCTGTCCCACAGAGGCTCAGTTTGGCCTCACAGCAAACATTTTCTACACAATTTTCTATGAAAACATTGTTTACAAGGCTAAATCTTAGCCTTAGAACCAGCTAGAGCAGTCCTACAAAACATAGCCTTTTCAGTCTTGAAACATGACAAAGGGGCTGGTTCTGCCACATGAATGACATTCTTAGCATACTTGTCCATAGGAACATGGCTTGTAAGTTCATGACTTGGTTCCTGGGCGCAGATTAAGCAAAAAGGGCTAATTACAAAGTGCAAAACAAAACAACATTAACAGTGGCGAGGGCTAAACTAAAACCTAAACTGGAAACACTATGACCATAACTGCTCACACTCATTTAGGAGCAATTCTCAACTGTTCAAAATACAACCAGATCTTAATAACCTGGGTTACTTTCTCATTACTGATCAATAAACTCACTCATACTTCAAATAAATTATTTGAAACATGCACGTATGTAATTAACTGTAAATACAAATAAACCATAGTGTTGATCAAACTGTTATCATTTCACTGTCATCCAGTTCTTTAAATTGTTCTGATTCAGTCATTTTTACTTTTATGTTCTTGTTCTAAACTGAACTGCAGCTAAACCAAAGGCTGAACTGAGAGCTGATAGGACAGTTGTTCCAGTAGGGGGCAGTGCGACCCTGACCTGCTCAGTGAAACCATCATCATCATCATCTGGATGGAAATACTACTGGTACAGAAACAGGAAACCTTATGAACCTCTGACAAATGAACAAATCAGTGTCTCAGAGGGAGGACTCTACAGCTGCAGAGGAGGAAGAGGAGAACCAGTTTACTACACAGAGGACAGTGAGTCAGTCAGGATTGACACAACTGGTGAGTTTAAATGTAACTTCCTACAAAGCACTACATCTGATGGTAACTGAACCTTTTGTCATTCATGTGTTTTTATTGTACTTTCTTGAACATTAACAGCCTCAAACAGGCCTGTTGTGACTCTGTATCCAAACTGGTCTGAGATATACAGAGGAGAGACGATCACTGTCAGATGTGAGATCCATGGAGGAGACACTGAGTGGGATTATGAGTGGGAAACAAACAGCAGCATAAAACCTCCAAATCAAAGTGAATACAGGATTAGATCTGCTTCATCATCCAACAGTGGAAACTATCGCTGTAAGGGCAGAATGAAAAGTTCACAGCATGAAACAACAGAGTGGAGTGATTCAGTCACACTGACAGTTTCTGACAGTAAGTCATATTTGCTTTAAGCTGTTTGAACACTTTGTAAAATGTGTTTCTGTTCATATAGACTGAGATTATTATTCTTTGTATAAACTGAGCTCACTGTTCAGAGACTGTACTACATGTTCACTGAGAGAAAATCTTTCTTGAACAGATGAACCCTGTCCTGTCCTCACTGTGTCTCCATCATGGCTGAGTCCTGGAGCCTCAGTAACTCTGAACTGTGAGGTTGAACATCCGTCTGCAGGATGGATCTTCTACTGGTATAAAGCTGTTCCTGATCTATCAGAGAAATCCTCCAGTTATGAGCTGCTACCTGATGGCAGTGGGACTGCACAGGACTCCTACATCATTCATGGACAGACACACACAGCAGGATATGTGTGCAGAGTTGGAAGAGGAGACCCAGAGTATCACACTTATTACAGTAAACATAAGTTTTTCTGGTCTGCAGGTCAGTTTGTTTCTCTCTGTCATTTCAATAAGCTCATGTTTTGTGATTAAAAATGACCTATGTTTCACTAAGTTCAGCTGCAAAATACCTTGTGCACTGTAGCAGGAATCTGTGAAACAGACAATATTACAGAACTATGACAGAAACATTACAGCAAAATACTGAAGTGTATTCAGGGTGATCTGTATCAGGTGGAAAACACTGAAAATAATGACTCAGAGCTGCAACGGTTTTTAAATAGCAATTAATTTCAAATACAAACAAACATACAAACATACAAACATACAGCAAAAAAAAAAAAAAAAAGTTTGTAGGTAGAGTGCTAGCTAAAGGTCCAGCTGCTGTATTTAACAGGGAGACAAAAGATAGAGAGCTAACTTCACTCAGAGATGGAAAAAGATAAAAAAAAGTCAGGATCATCTTAAACATGTCAGTATTCGGCTCCTTTGTTTTCCATTTATTTTACTGTATTTGTGATTCAGGGCTTGTTGTCAGACTCAGTGTTGTCTGTTCTATTAGTGCTGATCAGGGTTAAAGCTGATAAAGTCCTGATAATTATATGTTTTTAACTTGGCCAGTATAATATGAAAAGTTTTAGAAAGAATTCTGCAGAAATATTAAATATTTTTTATTAAGAGCTATGATAATGTCAGAGAGTGTGTGAGGATGACCAAAATGCACACAGTGAGGCAGATGGAAGGAGACACGGGGCAGGAACTTAACAGATTCATGATCTTCCTGGTTAAATAAATAAATAAAATAAAAATCGACAAACATTAACAGAGTGACACAATATATATAAAGCAGGGTGATTAGGAGAAGTAGAGACACGTGTAGGGGTGTGGGAGTGTACAAGTTGCCCTGAACAACAGAGGTGATAGGATCTGGGTCTGTGACCCCCTAGTGCAATGGACCCAGTACTTAGAACTGTAAGAATATTTTCACCTGTCTGGCTGCTCCAGCAGCTCCTTCACACATATTCTGCTTTTGATGTGGAGTGTTGTAAGAGTGCTGTCATGATTTGTAGAAGCAAAGAGAACAAACATGTAAGATTTGCTGATGTTAGAACTGTCTGTAATAAGGTCACAAATGTCAGACATCTTATTACATGACATGATGATGAAGATATTTGCTTGTGCAACAACAAACATGCACACTGTGGACAAACTGTAGGAAAGCAGGTTTACAGAAACTTCTAATGTAGCTTCTAATGATGCTGTGAGATTATTACTGAGAGACCCAGATGGTTCAGTGGCAGTGAAATGTTTCCAGCTTCAGGAGACAGTACTCTGGAGACATTGGTACAACTTCCTTCATACAGAAAAAAAATATTTGTTTAAATTCTTTCCATTTTTAATGTTTAATTTTTATTTTATGTGGGTTTTCTGATTTGTTTTTAATTCTGGACCACTGAATTTAAAATATAGATAATAAAGTTTTCATAATAAAGATCATGGTTTGACCAAACAAACACTGCATCTTACTGAAATATTATCACTGATCTTTAGAACAAAAGCTTCAAACAAACAAATATTTTCACTGTGATATTTTGAATCCTAACATCTGTGAGCTTTGTCTCTTCACTGCATGTTGTTTCCAGATGTTCATTCAGCAGCGTCTCTCACAGTGAGTCCTGACAGAGTGCAACACTTCACCTTTGACTCTGTCTCAGTGACCTGTAAGGGAGACTTCACTGAGTGGAGAGTGATGAAGTTCTCTGAGGACGGCCAACTGTACTCTGTCTGTACGAAAATGACTGGATCCACATGTTTAATCTACACATCAAAGTCAGATGCTGCAGTGTACTGGTGTGAGTCTGGATCAGGAGAGTTCAGCAGTGCAGTCAACATCACTGTACAGAGTATGTTATTATACATTGTTTTTTCATTTGTCCCAGCTTTGCTGTATGTGAAGTAATTCTATGTGGCGGAACAAACAAAAATGAGAATTTCAGACAATGTTAGGCACTAAAGGATCAAAATATTTTGGCTGTTGGCCTCATTTCACTCGATCTTTTCATAATCCAATTTGCAAAATGTGGAGAGAGCAAAAAAGCTGGGTATTTAAACCTCTAAAAAGCTCAACGTGTCTGTCAGCAAAGATTTTTTTCCTAAAGATAATCATGTAAAAATGTGCAGCTGTATCAAAGGTTGTGCTGTGTGTGAGTTCTCCTCAGTGCAGAACCAGTCAGGGAGTTCAGAGTTGCAAACCTTCTTTATTTTACTTTCACTGTGCACAGCTCTATGAACTATTCTGCTTCGTCCTCTCCTCCTGCAACTGTTTTGAAACTACACATCACTACTACAGCAGTCACATGTAAAATAGTGCATGTATAGTATAGTACGACTCATACAGCAGTTATAAATACACAAGATCAGATCTTCATAATGAAAAGCATTTTTACAATCTGTTCTTATTATTGTATGTCAGCTTTTCTAAAAGTGTGCACCAGCTGATGTGACTGAAACAATTGTGTGTGATTGTTTCACAGATGATGGTAATGGTCCTATCCTGGTGAGTCCTGTTCATCCTGTGACTGAGGGAGCTTCTGTTAGTCTGAGCTGCAGTTTGAGAACACAAAAAATACTTTCCAATGTGTTTTTCTATCACAATGACAAACTTATTCAAAATGATACCCGAGGGGAGCTGAAGATCTCTGCAGTGTCAAAGTCTGATGAAGGTTTCTACAAGTGTCAGTACTCAGGAAGAGAGTCAGCACAGAGCTGGATGTCAGTTAAAGGTGAGCAGGATCAAAACATTTGATGTGTTTTTGTAAATGGTTTTCATGCTTGAGAAGGAACATTAGATTGTCTGTTTAAGGCTTGATCTAGTTTGGATCTATTTTGTGAGAACTTTTATAAAATCATGTTGTAAAATATAAAATATAATTATACTTTATTAATATTTTATTACTGTTTGTCATTCGTCTAACTGTGTCAGGAGCTGACAGCTCTTCATCTCCTGTGTGGTTGATGGTTGGACTGGTTTGTGGAGTCTCTCTCATTATTATTCTCCTGCTCTTGTTGTATCGCTGCAGACAGTCCAAGTGTAAGAGCCTCTTCTTTTCATGCTGTATTAGAGAGTTTATTTACTACATACACTTTAATTATTCACACATATACATGTATTCTGATCTCATGACACTAAATATCAGTGGAACAATTTATACATGACAAACATGTGTAATAACATTTGTCTCTTTCACAGATTCCTGCTTCACCAGGTTGGTAAAATACTTTTTATTATTATTTTAAACAAACATCAGTTACTTTTGAGTTTATTGTGTTTATTTCATGTTTTAGGTCGATCCAGTCTGAGAGTCACAGTCCGGGCTCCTCCACAAATCATGGAGTCAACCAGGATGAAACTCATGTGTACGACTCTCTTCAACATGGTCAGCATTTAAACTGATCTTTATTATCATTATTAATATTGACTTTTATTAAACCTCCATTAACATGATCATTCATCAGGTTCAGTTTGTGTTCAGCAGTTTTTCAAAGAACATTTAAAGATCTTACAGTCCTGGTTTTGACTCACAGTGTTTCTGTTTTTGCTCTGATCTTTAGTGTAACTGTAATAAAATGATTAATGTGAGCCTGGCTTGTTTTTTTCTTTAGGTACTGCTGACGTCTATGAATCAGTCACACAAGTGAAAAACAGAAATGGTACAGTATATGTGCTGAAAAGCACAGAGCAGTTTAAGATGAAACTTATTTTGATTTAATGAAACTAATTCCATGCGACATGTTTTTACAGTCCCGTAAATAAAATTATTAACATTTCAGGAGCAGATGAATATGAAAATGTCACCTCCTCTTTAAATGACTTTAAAGATCTTAGAACAAAGAGTGAGTCCAGAAAAACCGAGCAGCTTAAAAACAAAACAAACATCCTTCAAAAACATCTTTTTTTTCCTTTGTGGATGATTTTGATCATCTTCACAGGGGATCACGACACACCAGAGGAGAGTGCTGTTTACTATAATGAAGATGGGCGCCGCAGGTACAGTCACAACAGTCTCATGCAGTTTTTGGTTTGTTAGATCTCCACCTCACAGAAACACATAATGTTCAGAGACACTGGATACAAAGTCTGAGCTTCCTGGATGTTTTTATCACCTGCTGGCTGACTAACAGCTACTTTGAAACCAGTTTTACACAAAAGCTTTTTCTCCAGTTGCCAAGCTCAGCTCTGTATCACCTACTCTGAAGATTAGACCACTTAATTTTGAAAAGACGAAAATACGTTTCATTTCATTTTCACATGTTTTGCACCAAAAATCTTCACAATACAGAACACATAACAAATGATACCATGTGTATATCAGAGACCACATGTTTAAATCAATGAAAGTAAATCAGGATAATTTCTTCCTTCACACAGGTGCAGAGGTGTGTCTGAGGGCTGCACCTCCTAAACAAATCCTAAAAGGTACAGTTAACTTTACACTCTCTGTAAAGACTCAAACACACAGAACAGAACTTCACTTTACATCGAGGGCAGACGATGTTTTTATAATAAATGTTATTGTTCTCCAACAGGAAGCCACAGATGGGACAGGCACGAGGTGCAGCCAGTGACCCCATTAAACTGATGTTTTACTCTCCTTATTTTCCTCAAGTTATTGGTTCTGTTATTAGTTACCTAACACAACCTAATGTGAGTCTTTTGACTGAAACTAACCAACCAACCCAGTGATGTCATGCTCTGTACTGACAGAAGATGGCGATACCTGTGTTTTTATACCTTTAGGACCTTATTTCTTAAATCTAGCTTCACAGACAGTTACATCTGTGTCCATATTAATGCTGAACACCTGATGTGACATTTTTACACAATAATTTTGCTCAGTAACTGATTTTTTTTTTTTGCATGTTTGCCATCCTCCATCTTCCAGTTTTACTGATTTGGTTCATGTAAACATTTCTGATGGTTTAATGTTAATCAAAATATGTTATTCTGCTCAGTTGTTGAGAATTACTTGTTTTCTATTCTGTTGCCAAACTGTCTGTCAGTTTCATATAGACATTAATTTGCTCTTGTTCAGTTGCCAAGTTGCTGCTCAGTTGCTTTAAGTCAAAGTTCATCTCAGTTCATCTCCTCTGTTGAGTTTCCAAGCTGTCTTTTAGAATATTTTATTCTCAGTTTTCTGCTCAGACTTTTTCTCAGACATCTGATTTTCTGCTCTTCTGGTCAGAGTCACTCATCTTCTCCTGAGTTGTCTAAAGTCAAGACTGTCTCTCTGTCCTTTGTTGTCTGTATTCTTTTTTCTTCTGTCCAGATGTCAAACTCTTTTATTTCTGAGACCTTCTTCTCTGTTTACTGATCAAACTCCTCCTCAGTTATCTTACGTTGCTCCTTTTAGTTTTTATCTTGCTGCTGTTTGCTGAGAAAAACTTTCTATGCTTGTTTGAACAAGTATTCATTCTCTAAGAAGAAAGAACACAATGATCGGGGCTGTGTGAGCTACAATCTTATAACCACTTTCTGTGGCTGACCTCTCAGCTAACCGTGTGGCATCATCCCATAATAAGAATTATCCATTCATTATTTTTCCCTTTACAGTATTATACTGTTATACTAAACAACAGTAAACTGGTCTGTTTCCTGATATCAACAACTTTGGTTGTGTTGTTCTGTTTTTCCGCTGCCTGTGCTCTTTGTAAAATTATTAAAAGACAGTTTTGGTAATGATCCTAGAAACGTGTGACTGCAACACTTTAAATATGCATTAAAACACACTCCACTCTTTACTATTTCATCTAACATGTGGAAAAGAAGAATGTGCTTTTTGATTCATAACAACAGTTTTTCACTGCTTGACTTTGATTTTGTTTAAATTCTTTTGCCTAAAAAAAAAATCGATAAATTCACCCACATAGCAAGCAGGTCTGGCCCGGATCTGGTATCAAGCTGCCACTGCTGGCTGACTTCTGACATGATAAGACGTATGTCATCCAGATATGGGCCAGGCCTGACAGGTAATCCACACATGGGATGGCACAGGACCACCAGTGTGTCTGCAACTGGCCTTGTGCTGGCCCACATCTGGCAAACCTGATCTGGGCCACCAAAGGACCGTCATTCTTTGCGGTATGTGGGCCATGTGTAAGCACATTGTATGGGCCAGATCCGGGCCATACCAATTTTAAAGTAAAACTGTAAGAAGTAAAAAATCCTTATTTAACAGAGCTGACATTTTTGTTCTTTAGTGTTTGTTCTAAACACACTTATAGGCAGCATCCTGCAGGAACCACATCAATCTTTTTTCAAATTTTACTTGTCTTTTTACAAAAAAAATTTTTTTGTAATATTTTCTTACTTCCCTGTCATAGATAGCGTAATTTTGTTTCTGGCCTAAATAAAAACAAAGTAAAGTCATAGAGGAAGTGGTTAAAAAAATAAAATAATCAAATATATGTTAACAAATCTCCCAATCTTATCTTGTGTTTTGACTTTTTGCACCAATTAAGCCTTCGAAACAATCCTCGTCTTAAATCTAGAAGATTTTAGGTTCAATAATTCAGAAATAATCTTATTGCTGATGCAGCAGACGTCAGTGCACTTAAAACGTCTCCTTACAGGATTAATAAAATGAAAAATTATCTGTGATTGTTTGTATGAGTGAGCATATCATTTCTGCATTATGCAATATACAGGTCACAACACTGATATCACAAACATGCTGTTGTTGTAATTTGACTGAAACAGGTCTCTTTTCTATTTAACTCTCTTCTCTCTAACATTCACACACATTCTTCCTATGATGGATGCATGATAGAGCAACTTGGGGTTAGTATCTGGCCCCAGGATATTTGACATGCAGATGGGAGCAGACTGGGATCGAACCACCAACCTTCCGATTTGTAGGTGACCTGCTCTACTATCTGCACCTCACAGATTTTTTGGTGGCTTTTGAGGACGATGGTGTAGGTGTGATGTTGGGTCAGGAGTCTGCTGTGGCACAGAGACCCTCTGAAACAGTGTGGGCAACTCATTTTCCTAAAGGGCAACATGAGAAAATGGGGCTATTGTGAAAGCTGCATCAATAAGCTGAACTCAATTCTGTTCGGTTTCAGTTTCAGTTTCAATTTTGTTTCTAAAGCACATTTAAAAGACCCACGTACATTAAAGTGCTTCACAGATGAGCCGCATTTGCAGGGTTACAACAATAAAGGAGCAAAGAAAATACAGTTATCATTCCAGATGGTGGCGTGGCAACAAGCGTGAACCGGGGAAAAGTTAAAATCTAATTTGTTTGGAAGGCTAACTTAAACAGGTGGGTTTTTAAACATGATTTAAAGGATTGAATGGATTCCGACCCACGGACATCAATCGGCAAGCTGTTCCAAAGTTTTGGTGCGGCAAAAGCAAAAGCACGATCCCCCCTAGTCTTCTGTTGAGACATTGTTTGCACTAAGAGCCCCTGGTTAGAGGATCTAAGTGCTCTCTTGGGGATGTAAAGGTCAAGGAGGTCGATTAAGTAGCTGGGCGCCAGGTTATTTAAAATTTTAAAAGTGTATAAAAGGATTTTAAAAACAATACGGTATTTGACGGGGAGCCAGTGAAGGTTAGCGAGGACGGGTGTGATATGATCATCTTTTCTGGTGCCGCTTAAAAGACGTGCTGCGGCATTCTGGACTAGTTGCAGGCGTTGGATGAGGGAAAGTTGGAGGCCTAGATAAAGTCTATTTTAGTCTCACTTCAACCACACACTGAGTCATTTCCTGTGTTCGGGTCTCCACCAAACTTAAAACTAGAATTTAACCACAAGGTGAAAACTTTCACAGGTCTGAGGTCAAAGGAGCCTTTTCACTATAGTACTGCATGAAGATGTTTCAGCTAAGAGTCAAATAAAATAAACACATTTTAATGCAGTCTAAAGTTAATATTTAACTTAATCATAATTCATCTGTTAAACAATCAAAAGGAGAAAAAAATTCTTTAAAAAGGCTTTTGTGAAAATACAGGCACCAAAGTAGAAAAAGTTTTATGATATATTCACTCTCAGTGACTCCCAGTCTGCAGAGACCTGCCAGGAGAGAAAAATTACTGTATATTGCCCCCAAAAAATCCCCCAAAAGGGCAAAACATGTCTCCTGACGTGAAGCAACAGAACAGCTTTGTATATTATAGAGAAAAGAAACAACACAACAGAAGAAACAAACTTCTATGTTTGCAGTGGACAGGAAATATAAATATGTCAACCTACTGCTGCGGTCAAAGCTATAGGAGCTGTTTGAGTTTGTGTGTGAAAGGGCAGGAAGCACAGAGAGACCAATCAGAAGAAGAAACTGTAGAAAAACTCTATACTACCTATATTAAACACAACTTCTCTTTTTTCTGCAAAGTAAAGGTGGAAGGCTTTCACTTCGGTGGTCTCAGGATTCAGATTATCTGTGGATCAGAGTGCAGCAGGCTGGGTGAGACAATGGGGCAGTGTTTGCTCTGTATGATGGGCTTTTTCTGTAAGTACACGTCTGACATTGTTTGAATGGCAGCGATTAATGAAAATGTTTCTGATCTGTCAGAATTACAGTGTGTCACTGCTTTAACCTGTTTACTTGAGAGCTGGAACAAAGCAGACTTGTGATTCTTTAAGTGTTTAAATGTTTGATACACTGCTGCTTTTTGCGTCACTTAGGCTACGTTCACACTGCAGGTCTTAATGCTCAATTCTGATTTTTTGATCAAATCCGATTTTTTGGTCTGCTTGTTCACACTACAAATAAAATGTGACAGCAAACGCGCTCTAGTGTGAACCCTCAAAGCGGCCCGCATGCGCAAAGGAAAACGTCACACACAACACGCTCTGTTTAGACCCAGAGCAAACAGTATTGTTTGACTGATGGACCTTAATATAAAGACTTGTTTCGGACTTTACGTTTACCAATTTTGCTTTAAGTTATAAAGTTATTTTGTTATTTACATATGGCCTAATAATTATCCTTATTGCTGTTTTAGAGAGGAGCGGTGCTTTAAAGGATAGTTGCAGATTTCTGTCAGAATCTGCAGATTATACAGTACAAATAAAATGTTCACGTTTCTCCAACGCTGTCTTCCCAACAGTTTCACTAACATCTACACTGGATGGCCAGAAAGCGTTCATGATGTCTTCTCAGGCGCTTCTCCGGCGCTGATAATTGGCGTCTGTCTTGTGTCAGTGACGTAAAAGATGGATTTAATGCGACATGACCGTTCAAACAGCAGTCGCTTTCCAAAACAGCAGATATGTATCGGATTCAGTACCACATACGAAAGTGACTTGAAAATATCGGATTTGTCCTGTTCACACTGTCATACCATGATCGGATATGGGTCACATAGGGTCAAAAAAGTCGGATTTGATGCGCTTTCGCCTGCAGTGTGAACGTAGCCTTATAGTTACACACTGTGTTACAATAGTTTGAGTTACTATGGTTAGAGCCTATTTGACAAACAGAAGTACAGAAATTTGGTGATTACTGTTCAACTTTAAAAAGGTCTTAATTTATTTTAGTTGTGATTCTGTCTGATGAGGATTTATTCAATATTTTAGTGCTCAGTACAGTCATCTGTGGAAACGCTGAAGGTAAGAAATACTGCTTTTATTCCAGTTCATATGTAGCTGTTATCTCCTATACTGTGCTCAATAATATCATCCCCGTGATTAAAAAAAATTAATGGATACACCAAAATTAAATCTGTTTTAAGTGGACTGACACTGGCTCGGGAGGTAGAGCAGGGACTTTTCTAAGTAGAAGGTTGATAGTTGAATTCCTGGCTGCTCCAGTAAGCATGCCAACTGTTCTTGGTTGCTCTCTGGTGCATCCATCAGAGTGTGGATGTTCACTAGAAAACACTTGTGCATAGAAAAAAAGTCCTTGTGTGAATGAGGCATGTTGTATCAAGCACTTTCAGAGCTCAGGTAAATTAGAAAAGCATTATTAAGAACCCATCCATTTACTATGTTAATGAAATACTGCTCTGAGCTTACATTAGTCTGTTACCTTTCTACAAATTATTTCACATTCTTTTAAAAAAGTATTTTTACAGGACAGCTTAATGAGTGCAGGGTAAATTCAGATAATTCAAATGTGAAAACTTAATCAACCACAGATCAGTCAGTCAGAGTCCTGCCTGAAGATTTTAATGAATCTTATTATGAATTCTTACTCTCAGTTATTTATAGTGGCATGGTGTGCTGTCTGCCTCAGTGTCCTCATGGATAAACCTCTAAAAGCTGTTAAAGTTATAAATGAATAAGGTTTCACATACACAAGAGTAACAAGTGAAAGAAACTAGACAAAGTACCATCGATACAGATTTATTTATTTGTGACTGTCATAGTCTTTCATCGTCTTCCTCTTAGTGCTTCTTCCTCGTCTCTGTTGTCTGTTTAGTATTTGTTCTTTGATGATTTCCTCTTTAATTTGAAGGTTTGATTTCTTTTATGCTTTGTGTTATTTTTCTTCCTCCTTTATGATTTTCCTGTTTGTTTTCACTTTGTAAAGATGGCACCAACACACGGTTGGGTCCATCTTTGGAGAGTTTATTTATAGATTCCACAATCAGTGTCTCTTAGTCTCCAACTTGGAGCCGACCTCAGCACACACCAGCGCACTGGTCTCCCACCTCGATGGCTGTCTCCAAATTGTTTCAAAGGACCCGACCTACCCGATCCATGTAGGGCAGGTCCTTCGAAGGCCCTTCATAGGCTGGAAGTGAGTGGCTGTGAAATTGGACAGTCTTCTAGCCTTTGTTCAAGTCTGCCCTTACTTCCACGTTTTTCCAGTCACTGGCGCCACAGCGTAAAAATTTTAAAATGGACCCAGAAATGTTGCTCTGTTTTTTTGTACATTTTTAATTCTCGAGGAGCTTGAAAAACGTTATGATAATAATAATAATAATAATAATAATAATAATAATAATAATAATAATGATGGATTGCATTTATATAGCGCTTTTCTAAGCACTCAAAGCACTTTACAATTCCACTATTCATTCACTCTCACATTCACACACTGGTGGAGGCAAGCTACAGTTGTAGCCACAGCTGCCCTGGGGCAGACTGACAGGAGCGAGGCTGCCATATCGCGCCATCCGCCCCTCTGGTCAACACCAGTAGGCGGTAGGGTAAAGTGTCTTGCCCAAGGACACAACGACCAGGACAGAGAGAGCAGGGGGATCAAACCTTCTGGTTACAGATGAGCTTCCCAATCCCCTGAGCCACGGTCGTATGGTTATCGAAGGCATGTTCTGTACCTTAGGCTCATCAGAGACAATCATATTCAGATAAAATAATTTTCTTTAATCTACATGCATTTAGGAATTACTTAGCTAATTACATGGATAATTTCAGTGACTGAATGATTGCCGGTCATTTGCATTCGCACACATTTACTGTATTATATAAAATATGTGAACTAAATCTCTTTGAAACCTATAGAAGAACATTGCTGTTTATTTTCTATTATTCATTTGATCTTGTAAGTTATTTGTTTACATAGATGGGCAGTAAAAATGTCACAAAGATGAAAACAGGGTTATTTTTGAGTTCACAAAAACGCTTTGTTACACAGAAGTGTATAAAAGTTAAGTCCAGACCCTTGAACTGCAGGATTAACCTGAGTGTCCCAGTCCTGGACCGTTTTTTTTTTTTCCCTGTTTGGTTCTTTAGCCGTCATAATTGTTGTCTGAAGGCCAACGGATTTACTTTATCAAGTGGATCATCACGGCTTTGCCATATTGGTCCATTTGATCGACCTTTGTTGTTGTTATTTATTTTATTTTATTTTCAGTTGTTACAGATGGGACAGACATGGCTCGGTTATAAGAAAGGGAGAAAGAAAGATGAAGGAAAAGAAAAACAGAGGGGAAGATGGACAGTGAGAAAGGGCACTTAAAAAGTCCATCCATCCATCCATTTTCTTCCGCTTATCCGGAGCCGGGTCGTGGCGGCAGCACCCCAAGCAGAGAAGCCCAGACCTCCCTCTCCGCAGCCACCTCCTCCAGCTTATCCGGGGGAACACCAAGGCGTTCCCAGGCCAGCCAAGAGATATAATCTCTCCAGCGTGTCCTGGGTCTGCCCCCGGGCCTCCTCCCAGTGGGATATGCCCGGAAAACCTCGCCCAGGGGGCATCCTTGTCAGATGCCCGAACCACCTCAACTGGCTCCTTTCAATGTGGAGGAGCAGCGGCTCTACTCTGAGCCCCTCCCAAATGGCCAAACTTCTCACCATATCTCTAAGGGAGAAGGCCAGCCACTCTTCGGAGGAAGCCCATTCCTGCTGCTTGTATTCGCGATCTCATTCTTTTGGTCACTACCCACAGCTCATGACTATAGGTGAGGGTAGGGGCGTAGATCGACCAGTAAATTGAGAGCTTTGCTTTTACACTCAGCTCTCTCTTCACCACAACAGACCGGTACAGCGTCCGCATCACTGCAGCTGCTGCACCAATCCGTCTGTCGATCTCCCGCTCCCTTCTCCCATCACTCGTGAACAAGACCCCGAGATACTTAAACTCCTCCACTTGGGGCAGGGTCTCGTCCCTGACCCGGAGTGGGCACTCCACTCTTTTCCGGCTGAGGACCATGGCCTCAGATTTGGAGGTGCTGATTCTCATTCCCACTGCTTCACACTCGGCTGCGAACCGTTCCAAGGAGAGCTGGAGGCCATCACTTGATGAAGCCAATAGGACCACATCATCTGCAAAAAGCAGAGATGAGATCCTGAGACCACTGAAGTGAAAGCCTTCCGCCACTTGGCTACGCCTAGAAATTCTGTCCATAAAAATTATGAACAGAATTGGTGACAAAGGGCAGCCCTGGCGGAGCCCATCCCCCACCAGGAACAAGTCCGACTTATTGCCGGCTCTTGCAATGGTCGTATAAGGACTGAATGGCCCGTAGCAATGGGCCAGACACCCCATACTCCCGGAGCACCCCCCACAGGACCCCCCGAGGGACATGGTCGAATGCCTTCTCCAAGTCCACAAAGCACATGTAGACTGGTTGGGCAAACTCCCATGCACCCTCGAGTATCCTTAAGAGGATAAAGAGCTGGTCCAGTGTTCCACGACGAGGACGAAAACCACATTGTTCCTCCCCTGCAGTTGGAACATACCCTCCGGTCCCCTTTCTTAAAGATGGGGACCACCACCCCGGTCTGCAAGTCCAGGGGTACTGCCCCTGATTTCCACGCAACATTGCAGAGACATGTCAGCCAAGACAGCCCTACAACATTCAGAGCCTTCAGGAACTCAGGGCGGACCTCGTCCACCCCAGTGGCTCTGCCACCAAGGAGTTGTTTAACTGCCTCAGTGACCTCGCCCCCAGAGATTGGCGGGTCATCCCCTTCGTCCCCAGACTCTGCTTCCACCACGGAAGACGTGCCAGTGGGATTGAGGAGATCCTCGAAGTATTCCTTCCACCGCCTGACAATTTTCTCAGTCGAATTCAGCAGCACTCCACCCGCACTATACACAGTGCAGAACACCGCTTTCCCCTCCTGAGTCGCCTGATGGTTTGCCAGAATCTCTTCGAGGCAGTCCGAAAGTATTTTTCCATGGCCTCTCCGAACTCCTCCCACACCCGAGTTTTTGCTTCCGCCACCGCCCGCACTGCATTCCGCTTGGCCTGTCGGTACCTATCAGCTGCCTCCGGGTG
The DNA here is from genome assembly GCF_001858045.2 of Oreochromis niloticus. Classification (NCBI taxonomy): domain Eukaryota; kingdom Metazoa; phylum Chordata; class Actinopteri; order Cichliformes; family Cichlidae; genus Oreochromis; species Oreochromis niloticus. Next base: position 21,240,661 of record NC_031967.2, read on the forward strand.
TCCCACAGGCTAACCAAGCCCGATAGGACTCCTTCTTCAGCTTGGTGGCTCCCCTCACCTCTGGTGTCCACCATTTGGTTGGGGATTACCACCACGACAGGCACCAACCACCTTGCGGCCGCAGCTCTTTGCAGCGGCTTCGGCAGTGGAGGTGCTGAACATGGTCCATTCAGACTCAATGTCCCCAGTCTCCCTCGGAATGCTGTTGAAGCTCTGCCAGAGGTGTGAGTTGAAGATCTCGTGGACCGGAGCCTCTGCTAGACGTTCCCAGCACACCCTCACTGTACGTTTGGGCGCGCCAGGTCTGTCCAGCGTCCTCCCTCGCCACCTGATCCAACTCACCACCAGGTGGTGATCAGTTGACAGCTCAGCCCCTCTCTTTACCCGAGTGTCCAAAACATATGGCCTCAGGTCTGGTGATACGATTACAAAATCAATCATCAACCTGTGGCCTAGAGTGTCCTGGTGCCACGTGCACTTATGGACACTCTTATGTTCGAACATGGTGTTCGTTATGGCCAAACTATGGTTTGCACAGAAGTCCAATAACAAAACACCACTCAGGTTCAGATCCGGGAGGCCGTTCCTCCCAATCACGCCCTTCCAGGTCTCACTGTCGTTGCCCACGTGAGCATTGAAGTCTCCCAGTAGGGCAACAGAGTCCCCAGGGGGAGCACCCTCCAGTGCCCCACCCAGGGACTCCAAGAAGGCTGGGTACTCTGAACTGCCACTCGCCGCATAAGCACAGATGACAGTCATGACCCGTTCCGTGACCTGAAGGCGAAGGGAACAAACCCTCTTGTCCACTGGGAGAAACCCCAACATACCAGCAGTAAGCCGCGGGGATACCAAGATACCCACCCCAGCCCGACGCCTCTCACCAGGGGCAACTCCAGACTGAGACAGAGTCCAGCCCCTCTCCAGGAGACTGGTTCCAGAGCCCAGGCCGTGCGTTGAGGTGAGCCCGACTATATCTAGCCGGGACCTCTCAACCTCATGCACTAGCTCAGGCTCCTTCCCCACCAGAGAGGTGACATTCCATGTCCCAATTGCCAGTCTTGGTAGCCGGGAATCGGTCCGCCAGCACCTCCACTCCTGGCCGCAGCTCGACTCACATTGCACCCGACCCCTACGGTGCCTCCTGCGGGTGATGGCCCTGCAGGAAAATGGGCCCATGTCCCTTTTTCATGCTGTGCCCGGCCGGGCCCCATGGACTAAGACCCGGCCACCAGACGCTCGCCCTCAGGCACCCTGCCCGGGACTGGTTCCAGGGTGGGGCCCCAGTAACCCTATCCCGGGCAGGGGGAACTGTTCCCTCGATGGTCTTTTCATAGGGGTCTTCTGAATCGCTCTTTGTCTGGTCCCTCACCCAGGACCAATTTGCCATGGGAGACCCTACCAGGGGGCAAAAGCCCCCAGACAACATAGCCCCTGGGATCCCTGGGACACACAAACCCCTGCACCACGATAAGGTAGCGATTCATGGAGGGGCACAAAGATAAAAAAGATAAAAAAAAATCTCCTGGATCACCTGTTGAGAGAACAAAAAGAGAAAACAAGCAAAACAAAACAAAAAAAAAGATAGCAACATAATAAACACAGCACCATCGCATTAATCTAGTGTTAAAATCTCCCAATTCTTTTAATCTTTGGGCTGAAGGAAGGACAATACTCGGTGTATAAATGCTCAATCAACAATTATTTATTTCCATACAATTCAACACTTAAGAGCATAAGGACGTCCGGACGGGAGAGATGCTTGCAGAGGGTCACAGCATGTCTCAAAATGGTGACGGGTTACTCAGCCTTTTATAGCCTCTAGTGGCCCCCACCTAGTCGTAAAAGCCTAAACATTCACATTCTTTTCTCTCTTACGGCGCCTAAGTTATGACCTCGGCTCCCTGTCTTTCTGCTCTCTGTAAAGGTGGGGGTATGGAATGTGGTCGTCTATTCTGCTATCAGAACAACAAGGCCTTCTGCACCCAACATTCTCTTCATGATTCAGCAGTATGAAATGTCAAGAAACAGTGTAACACGTTCAACAGTGTCGAATAATACAGGTCAATCCAATAGATCTACTGATTTTCACACTCTTTTAAGTCAGAAGTATAATGCAAATTAAAACTACATACTGATCACACACTCTATATTAAGGGGTATAATATGATCTACAGCAGTATCATAATTCAACTACTTTGATTACATATATAAGGTAACATATGATAACAGAATAATCTCACAATTCCCCCTTTTGATCTCTTTAAAAAAGAGATCACTTATAACATACACTCCAGCGTTACAAGGTCCAGCTCTTCTTGGTCCTGAGGCCCTCTGTCCCCCTTTAACGGGTCGACCATATGTGGGATGACCTCTGTGTTTACACAGTTCAGATGCAAGAAAAACTATGATTACAACAACAAAGTACAAAGGACACTCCCATTACCCCAAGTTCTCCCACAGCTTTATTTTTGGTGCTACAGTTTCCCACTCCCATTTTGGTGCCACCTTATACCTTTTAAATGTACTTAGACTAGAACCTCTGTCTAAGGAGCTTTTAACCTTTATTTTATTGCTGCAGCTACCAGTATCTTCCAGTTGGGTGATTCTCAGCTTCTTTCTTCGACCTCCGGGGTTAGACCACCCTTTAGTCGTTGCACAGATCAGGGGATTATTCTGCCCTGATTTCAAACAAAGATCTGTGTATTTTGGGGTCACCGCCGTGTCCCCCTTTTTACCAAGAGCCTCTCGAACCTCGTTGGTCTGGTGTTCCTAGATTTTGGCCAACCCCTTCCTGGTTATTGCTGTGTTTATGGGATCCATCTTCTCAAGGAGCCCAAACGCCATGACACTTGACCCCAGTTACTGTCTCGGCAGTCCCTACGTCTGTGTCTGCTGCGAAGGGTCCTCATATCTCCGTGTCCTCGTCTGGTGTCTGTTCCTTTCTCTGCAAGAGACAGAAAACCAAAACACCTCTCTCCCTAGCCTTGATAATCTAATATTGTTATCCATTGTTCTTCCGGTGATGCAAATTTGGTTTAAAATATCATGTTCAAGCCTCTCTGACCAAGGAACTCATTCTAACCATTATCTATGTGTGTGTAAAAAAAATAAAAAATTAATGAACCATTTCTAAGTCTAACACACTATAAGCTTAAGTTTTACCATACCTAAATTATTAAACACACAAATAAGGTCATAAAATGTTCATAAAACCATTGTTTGATGTTCAGACTCAACTCCCCCCTTTTTGACACACTCCCATGTGTCAATCCATCGGACCTAGAAAATTAAAAGAGAAGGTTAGTGACATCATATCTCAGAACTCAAAATTAGCAACCAACGGGTTAAATCTGCAGTTCCACACTCTCATGTGAAGCTACAGCCTCCCCCTCCGGTCTCTCTTATACTCCTGCTCCTGCAAAAACAAAACAAAACCAAGCGAAGCATCCACCCTTCTCTTGCCGGCTAGGTGAATTGTTTGTTGGCATTTACTAATCCTAAAGTTGGTGCAGTCATTGTCTCAGTATCAAGTCAGTCAAACCTTTTAGTCAGTCCATCACAGTCCAGTCACATGCATTCATTCACACCCATTCATACCAGATGTTGCTGATAATGGAGTCTCACGCGCGACCTATTCGAGCATCCATCACCAGCAAGATGACGTCATCATTTCAAAGGAAACTATTCCTTGTTTTTTGGACTGGATTGACTCGCTGCAATCCTTTTAGACTCAGGACTTCTCACGTGATCAGTGTCCCCTATAAGTGAATTTCTCCCAAGCCAATTACAATCATGGAGAAGCACACTCTGCGACTGTTTACAGTAATAATATTTTATAGCGCTTTAAATTTCAATCTTTCAGGCCTGGTTTAAAGAGCTGATTGTTAAATCATGAACTCACAAAATATCACCACCGGTGGATCACACCTCTCAGATGTTTTTCCTCAGTGCACTGTAACAAAAACGAAAACAGACGTAACCAACAAAATACTAATAAAAATAACACAAACTAGGGCCCGTTGCAGACATGTCCAAACATAAAATCATCCCTCTCTCGCTTAGAGAAAGAACACAAGCCAAAGCTCACTGATAAAATCAAGCTAGCGCTAAGCAAAACCCAAAAATCAACCTAGAAATTCACAGGAACGTTTTGCTTCCTGCCGGGACAATATTGTGTAAGAATGAGAACCCCAGGTACCATAGCACCTTTTGTTCCTCCTTGAATTAAATTTCAATCACAGAAAATGCGGTACTCTGACCTAAAACTTACACTATTAGTTCATCATTTTCACTCTGTGCCACTGCTCCTTATCATGCTGTGTGAAGCAAAGAATTCAGTCAAGGCCTTGAGCCATAAACAGACATCACGCACAGACATTGTTTTCATAACCAAAACGTTTTAGACCTTATTCCTTAACTCTACATAAATACTCTTTGGGTGACATAAAACACATTCTAAATAATCAACGATAATCAATGGCTCCTCATAAAAATTATGTATTGGGATGTTTGTGTGCAGCATTTTGCATATCAGCATAAGCATTTGTTAGCAAAGCATTCTTCATTGCATCAGCGTGTGTATGTGCGTCACTCCTCATTGCACAAGCGTGTGCATGTGTATGTGTGTGGATCACTTCTCAGTGAATTGAATCAGCATTTTGATGTGAGTGTGTGTGTGTGTGTGTGTGTGTGTGTGTGTGTGTGTGTGTGTGTGTGTGTGTCATTTCTCACTCAATCAACGAGTGCACATCTGTTCATGTGTGTGTTTCTCTTCATTCTGAGTCAGTGTATGTAGATGTGTGTGTTTATGTGTGTGTTCATCACTTTCCTGTTCTGGTGTTTTGGGTAAACCACAGCCTGAAGCGTGCCCTGGGGTCCTGCCCTCCTCCTTTTCAGTCCGCTTGCGACCATTGCTGCTGCTGTTCAAAGTTCTGTCCATCCTGGTTCTGACCCCAATTGGGGCAGTCCTTTCTCCAATGTCCATGTTCACCGCAGGTGAAACCTGCATCTTCTCCTGTGTTTTTTGTCCGTTCTGAGGTGCCTTTTGACCTCAGTTGCTCCTCCTGTCTCGGCCACGCCCCTTTTGCTGCCCGATCATGCGTGTTGGTCCATCACTGTCCTGCACAGTGTTAATGCAGAGTTATCAAGATCAGCATTCTTTTGTTCGGCCTTACTTTTCATTCGGGCTTGGCGGGCGTCTCGTCACAGCTCTGTAGGCTGAAGCTGTCGGAGAATTTTCCCCCGTGTAGTGAAACGGGCCTTAGGTTTTAGTGCTCTCCGTCTCTGCTGCATGAGATCGCATTCCTGCAGCACTGTTGATATTTTCAGGTTGTTGTTGTGGGTCCAGCTGTTGCAGCATTTGGTCAGGGTCACGTAGAGGGGAGAGCAGGAGTCCAGGTCAGCCTCGGCTTCCAGGGCCGACAAAGCAGCCTGTAATTAAACATAAAGAGAAAAAACAAAACAAAACAAAAAAAAACAAACCAAAAACAAACAGAAGTGTACGAACAGGAAAATGATGTTGTGTTGGCTGTGTTACAACGAGAGGGGAGAAACACCGGGCCAGGCCCTGTGTCAGCCTTCTCTCCCCCTTTTTTTTTTTTTTTTTTTTCTCACGATATAATCAACTCATAACCCACCAACTTGACAGGACAACATGCACATGTTCAAATTCTTAAGATCATGTTTAAACTCAAAAGAGAATTTTCTTTCTGTCAGTAATCACTTCTGTTGTTCAATCATCAGAAAACATCTCACAATTTGACTCTTAACCACTAAATTTGTTGTTTCCTCACTGGTTGGTCATACCAGTCTCTTTATTTCCTTTTTCTTTGAAGTTAAATTGTTGTCCTGCAACCCAGAGGGTTTCTTTGTTAGTAATGGATAAACTTCATCATTAATGACAGAAGTATGTTAATTTTTGCTGCTTTAACCTTGCTGGAAAATCTTCACATGTTCATGAGTGTAAGCTGTTTTTTCATTGCATGTGTGTGCATTTGTAGGCAGGCAGGTTAATTTTAACTTTTTCTCAAACTAGGCGTTACCTTAAAAGGAGCCTTTCTCTCACATTTCTCTGCTTGTGTGTGTTTTTGTTTCACCTTTTGTTGTGATGCTCCGGACGCCTTCCCAACCTCCACAAGTCCGTTGGCCCCAAAATTCAACCCAATTTTGTGTACTCTTACAGATTTAGTTTCTCCTCTAATTCTCTCCTCACTGCTGTCGGTTTCACAGCTGCTGATTCGTGCTGGGTGTGGTTCCCACTACTATAATTTTGCTTCGGCCGCTGTGCTTGTGGGGGCAGTTGGTCCAGGTCCGTAGCTTCCTGTATTAACACACTAAGAGATTTATTTAATATCATTTTCATCACTGTTAAACAGATAAGCAGGCAACACGCCCACCTTGACAGCGCAAACTGCACGCCAGTCTCCCAACACATTCCTCTCTCTGCTTCTCAATAATTCTCCACTACACACCTCTTACTCTCTCTCTCTCGTTTTTTTTTTTTTTTTAATTTTTATTACACCACAGAGTAATACACCCAATTATGCCCGTCCATCTCTATGTGGCTCCAAATTCCCTCTTTACTTAATTTCACACTCGTCAGGGGACAGGCATACAATAATTTCCACCACTGAAGCGAGGAATTCAACCTTTTTATTTTTGACTACTATAGAGCTCAACCTTTGATCGCAAAATGTGTCTTGGTCTAGTCCAGAATAAATGTGAACCCGTGATTACACGGCCGTTCCAGTGTTATTCTGTAGCTATGCGGGAGTCCTCAGTTCCCAAGTCACCACCTCGGCAACCAGACGACGCTGGACCCCGGCCTGTGCGTCCGCAGACAGGGGGGTTGCCACACCATGAACAAAATTAATTTCCACAGGTACACTAGGTATCAACCTTTGATCCTAAAATGTGTCTTTACTCTAGTGTCCTCCTAGTCACACATCAACCGTCACTGTCACTATGTTCAGCTTCACACTCAGAAACACACCCAGAGCGCGTCTCACACACAGGAACACACCCACCCACACGACGCGTTTCACCAGCAGTAAGACCCACAGAGAGCGCTTTTCACCAGCGGAAATTTACACAGAAACCTCTGAGCTCAACTGTTAGAACTCTTCCGAAGCACAACCGCACCATACACCAGGTACCCCTTTCACTGCGCTTATGGCCGCCACCACGGGGCAAAATCGCATCATAAAACAGAAGTGATGCATACGTCCCCGAGGCTCAAAACCGACACCATAAACCAGCGTCTGCTTTATCTTTAATCGGGGTGAAGTAAATATTTTACTTATAATTTTATGACCGCAGCCCTCGAGGCTTAACCGACACCATAAACCACTGTCTAACCTCTATTCAATGTGCTGAAACCAGCTACCACTCATGCTGCACTTACGACCGCATCACCAGAACACGGCCGCATCATAAACCAAAACCTACGGACGCGTTACGCATTACGCGTTACTGGCGCTCAACCGCACCGTAAGCCAGCATCTGCTTGTTTGGACTTCAATAACTGCTGGCTTTTTTGCAGTCACTCCACTCTAATGTTATGAATTTTTATGGTTGTCTTCTCCTAACTGGATCATTTTTATGTAAACAGTTCCCATTAAGCCCACTGTGACCCTGCAGCCATCCTGGACTCAGATATACAGCGGTGAGACAGTCACTGTGAGATGTGAGATTCTGGAAGGTGAAGGAGCTCAGTGGATGTATGAATGGAGACGAGGCCAGTCAAACATAGGTCAAACATCCAATGAATACACAATCATCAGCGCTACTGAGTCTCATGGTGGAGGATACAGCTGCCGGGGCAGAAGAGGCTCTTCCTGGACAGAGTGGAGCAATATCACCTCATTAATTGTATTATGTAAGTTGGACATATTTCCCTCATTTTGACTTATATTGCACAATGTTTGATCCAAAAACACAACAAAATACTTTGTCTTTCAATAAAACTGCAGGTTTTGTTTTTATTTTAGTATCAAAAGTAGTGTAAAACAGCTTTTAATGTTTTATATAAAATATACAGTGATCACTCAATGAAACGTCTGGACATGAAAAATATATTCAGTAGGTTTGATGAAAAAGGAAATACAAATGCAATTATCCCAGTTTCTTCACTTCAGTTGTTGCGCATGTGAAGTTTTCATCACTGCAGCTCAGTGTCATGATGCAGTTCTTTTGTTTTAGCAGTTTTCTTTTTTCTAATTCCTCAAAGTTTCCATTTGAGTACAATTTGGCCTCATTTTAGGAGAGACTGCTCTGCTACGTTAGCCTTTCTCGAACTGCTGATATGTTTACTAATAGCAGCAGTGTGGTTTAAAAAAAAACAACTTAATTATTTAAATTTGCTAATTTAAATATCATGAAATTTGGGCAAAGAAGAATTGAATTTTTACACTGAATGAAGATTATTTTCTTTAAAACTGAACTCAGATAAATGTTTTTACAAAAGTTTTTCTTTGACAGTCTAATTTGGACTTTGGTGCCACATGTAGACTTTGTATTTCTGTTTTAAGTTAATGAAACTTCGGAGCTGTAGACATTTTATACAACCATTCACATCTATGGGCAGTTTAGGATCACCAGTTAAACTATCTGCATGTCGTTGGACTGAAGGACGAAGCCTTTAGACCCATACAGACCCACGGGGGGGGGGGACATGCACACAGAAAGGCCTGGTGGATTGAAACCCAGGACCTTCTCGCTGTAATGCAACAGTGCTAACTGACAGCTCTGGATTATATGTTCATAAATGTATAAATATGCAAATGTAAAGATGTAGAAATAAGTAAATAGTGGGATATTTGAGTATAAAATGTATTTTTACAATTGTAACCCGGGTTAAAAAAAATGCATAAATAGCAAAAGATAAGTGAAGTCTAAAAATATTGTAGCGGGCCAGGGCTGTTCGGGGTTTTGTTATTGACAGTTATGTTCTGTTGCCATGGTTACAGGTGACGCTCTCTCTGCGACTGTGTGTTTCCGGGTGAGAGAGCGCCATTTTTGTGTTGTTGTTGTTGTTGCTGTGCTGTGGCCGCGCTGAGCAGTTGGCTAGCGGCAGTGTTCTCCAGTAAAAGCAGAATAAACGGCTGTGCTCCCTGGCTAACACGGCGGGAAGCAAGACCGAACGAAACCTCTGTCTACTCCTTGTCTGAGCTCGCCACATTGGTGTCAGAAGTGTGATAGCTCACCCTCGCCGGAATGGAGAGAGACACTCAGAGGCTGGAGCAAGCCGTCGAGGAGAGCATTCGCTGCTTGGGAAGTGAGCGATTGAAGAGAGAGCAAGCGAGCGGCCATGTAAGTCCCCCGACCGGTCCTGATGAGGCGAGCGCACCGCGGCAGTGGCCCATCGCGACCGACGCTGAGACAGTGCTTCATGGGCTGCCTTTGTCGACCGACACGCCGGGCCCCCGACAGCGAGCAGTGATGCCTGCAACGCCAGCTAAGGTACCAAAATACAACGGGCTAACCCCGCTAGAGCCCTACCTCTCACAAGTACGGCTAGCTGCGAGGCATAATGGCTGGAGCGATGAAGAGGCTGCTACACACCTAGCGCTAGCATTGGAAGGAGATGCACTGGAGGTACTCCTTGACCTAGCCCCGTCAGAGCAGCATGAGCTCCAGGCCCTCACCATAGCACTCGAGAGGCGATTTGGGCAGCGGCACTCCACTGATCAGAGCAGGGAGCAGCTGACCAACCGGAGCCGTAGGCCGGGGGAGAGCCTGGGCACCTTTGCAGCGGATGTGTTGCTGTATGCTCGTCGTGGCTACCCAGAGTTCCCAGCAGCAGCCCGTGAGGAGCTTAGCCTTCATGCTTTCCTGCGAGGACTTTTCCCAGAGCGACTACGCCAACACGTCCGCCTGGCCATGCCTCAGACTCTCCATGAGGCGCTCCTTGAGGCTGAAAGGGCCGAGCTTGTGCTCACATCGCGACCTGACCAGCAGTTGCGCCCCCCAAACTACCCTCAAATCAGAGCCGCAGACTGCGACAGTGAGGGGGAGGTCGTGGGGATATGCCAGCCGCAGCCCTCGGTGCCCTGGAGGCGTCCCCGTCGACCGACCAACCACTGCTACCGGTGTGATGAGCCTGGCCACGTGGCGCGCGACTGCCGGGCGCCCGCCCCCCGCCCCAAAGGCCAGAACTATGTGGCCTCAGGGGGATGAGAGGGGGAGCGGTACAGCGAGGGGACCACCGCTCCAGCTTCCTGCCCCCCTCCAAGAACGATGCACGGTGGCGGGCCTAGTCGGGCACCTCAAGGGACTCTACCTGAGCTGCTGTGTTGAGGACCAGCCCTGCCAAGCCCTGGTGGACACGGGGTCCACCATTTCCCTAATACGACCTGGTGTGTTTCCTGGAACATCCGGGCCGCTTGTGATGGGTTGGTCGCCCACCGACACCCAGCTGATGACAGTGACGGGGGAGAGAACTGACATGCGGGGGAAGAAACCGTTGCGGATCCGAGCGAAGGATCTGGAGCTGGTGCACGACTTCTGGCTTGCTGACATCCAAGATCAGTGCATCATTGGCCTTGATCTGCTGACCCGCTGGGGGACCTGCATTGACACCGCGAAGCTGGCTATCACTCTTGGTACAGAGACTCTGGCCCTCCAGTGCGGCCAAAAGCAGGGAACCAGAGACTGCAGGCAGACGCGGCTGGTTCAGCACACCATCGACACCGGCTCTGCTCAACCCATCTGTCTGCGCCCATGCCAGCTGCCCCTCTCGAAATGGCAGGGAGAGCGGGCCCAGGAGGCACGGGGCGTGGCTACTGCTCGGGCCACAGCCGGCGGAGGGGGATGGCTCTCGTTGACCATGCAGCAGCTGAAGCAGGAGCAGGAGGCTGATGCGACGTTGGTTCAGGTGGGGGCCTGGCTGGAGGCAGCACGACGCCCAGGCTGGACAGGGGTGTCAGGACAGGGGCCTGAAGTGAAGGCCTACTACTCCCAGTACAACAATCTGGAAACCCACGACGGCCTCCTGTACCGGAGATGGCGGGCCCCCTAACAGGGCAAGGATCTCCCGCAGCTGTTGGTGTCTCGGTCGCTGCGGTCGCAGGTGCTCGAGCTTGTCCACGGCTCGGTGGGGGCCGGCCACTATGGGAATGCTAAAACTCTCCGCCGTCTCACGGGACAGTTCTACTGGCCTGGTTGTCGACGGGATGTGGAACTTCATGTGCACTGCTGTGACACCTGTACGGCACGGAAGGGCCCCACTCAACGCTCCACTGCCCCCCTGCAGCAGCATCGGGTGGGGGCCCCGATGGAGAGAGTGGGAGGAGACGTCCTAGGGCCTTTCCCCGTCCCCGAGGCAGGAAACCGGCGCGTGTCGGTGGCCAGGGACTGCTACAGGAGGCTGAGGGAGCGGCCGCGAGTGGTTCATGACTACACCCACCAGGCCCAGGTCAGCGCCGGAGTACGACAGAAAAGAGCCTGCGACACCAGGTGCCGAGGGGGAGCTTTCGTGCCTGGCGACAAGGTTTGGGTGTACTGCCCGGTTCGCAAGAGAGGGGTGTCCCCCAGGCAGTGCGGTCACTGGCAAGGGCCGGCGGAAGTCGTGGGGTGGCTAACAGAAGTGGTGTACCGGATCCGCATGCCGGGCCCAGGGCGCGTGGCGGTGTTGCACCAGGACAGGCTCTCACCGTACCGCCCGCCCGCTCCAGCAGCCGCCGGGGCAGGGGATGCTGGTGGCACCCCAGGTTCTCATCCAAGTGACTCTTCCCCTGCTGGTCGAGATTGGCCTGCGCGCCGAAGGAAGACACATGGACATTTGCAGGACTTTGTGTTGGGTAATGGGGTTGTCGGGGACGACTGACCCCTTAGGTGGGGGCTATGTAGCAGGCCAGGGCTGTTCGGGGTTTTGTTATTGACAGTTATGGTCTGTTGCCATGGTTACAGGTGACGCTCTCTCTGCGACTGTGTGTTTCCGGGTGAGAGAGCGCCATTTTTGTGTTTTTGTTGTTGTTGCTGTGCTGTGGCCGCGCTGAGCAGTTGGCTAGCGGCAGTGTTAGTGTCGGTTAGCTAGTGACAAGACACTAAAGTTTCAGCGTGAAGAAGGTGAAGACAACCTGTTGCCTGGATTAATCTGGTGGGAGTTGCATGTTTCACAAGGTACTGAGTTGATTCATTTTTTGCTCTTTGAGTGAAATACTTCCAGTTTGGAGATCGTTTTGGATTTATACGTTCTGGAGCAATACAGGCCTGCAACGTAGGGTTTAATTTCGCCAGCTTTATGTTTAGTTTGGGACAGTATAACCTGTGGTTTTAATTGTATGTGAAGATTCCTTGTACAGCTGGTACAGTGCTGTGTGAGTGTTTTTTGGGTTGCGTGAATGCCTAACCCTGCCGTATTATTATTTTATTGTTTTTCATTATTTTGGTAAATGAAAAGAGGGTTGCAATTGTCTACTTTACATTGTGTATGGCATGATTTACTACACTGTTAGACACTGGTGTTCATTTTAGCATGTAGTGCTACTTTTAAGAGGTAAGCTTCATTGATCCCAAATAATAGAAGTTACAAAGTTACACTGGGAAAAGAACCCAGAACCCACTTATTTAATAGCGTTGCATAAATAAGGGCTACAAAATGTAAAATCTGAGAAACTGAAGTTGTTTACATGATATTGTGTTTTTATGTGTTGATGTTCAGTCTCACAGTTTAGATTTGTGCACACCTGGTTGTTTCCAGTCACTCTGCTGGTAGATTCTAAATATCAGTAAATTACCAGGTTTAATGTGTTTGTTTTTATTAAACTTTTTATTGTTGATTTTCAGTCAAATTGACACTAGGATGAAAAAATGTGATTACCATTAACAAGAGCAATAAAACCAAGACAGCTTTAATGATCATTTTATATTTCTATAAGTCTGCTGATGGTATATTTTTTTATTTGAACAGCTCCTCCTAAGCCCACTGTGACCCTGCAGCCATCCTGGACTCAGATATACAGAGATACCACAGTCACTGTCAGATGTGAGATTCAAGGAGGTGAAGGAGCTCAGTGGACGTATGAATGGAGACAAAACCAGTTAAACACACCTCCAACATCCAGTGTATATACAATCAACAGAGTTACTGAGTCTGATGGTGGAGAATACAGCTGCCGGGGCAGAAGAAGCTCTTCCTGGACAGAGTGGAGTGATAGCGCCCCATTGAAAGTAATAGGTGAGTTGGACATATTTCACACATTTTAATTTATACTGCACAATGTTTCATCAGCTCAACCAAACACTTTGTCTTTCAACGGCACTGTAGGTTTATTTTGTGTTTAGGATCAGAAGTAGTTTATAATAATAAATATTAATGAAAAATAAAGGTGTTCGTGAGTGTTATAATGTCTTTAATGATACTACAGCTAGAAGAAGAACCTCCAGTGTAGAACAGATCCATTAGTGGATCAGTGGTTTAAGGTTCAGTTCATGGAAAATCAGTCAGAGCCACAAGAACCTGTTTGTTATACAATAACTACAAGTGTGACACACTCCAATGTCCCAAATCAGCAACTGCACGAGTTTCACATGATGACCTCATCAGAACTTTTAGAAAACGTTTCTCACATGATAATTTCTTCCAGTCTTCTTAATCTGCTGTCAACTCATGAAAAAATAATCTGTAATTTTTGGAATCTGAACAAAAGATGATAACTGTGCAAAGTAAAGATTTGCACATTTTACTAAAAATGTTGTGTTACAGTTTGAAATAGACTCTACTCTTATGTTATAAACAGCAGAGTTTTTATGTTTCTCTTCTAACTGAATCATTCTTATGTAAACAGTTCCCATTAAGCCCACTCTGACCCTGCTGCCATCCTGGCCTCAGATATACAGCGGTGAGACAGTCACTGTCAGATGTGAGATTCAGGGAGGTGAAGGAGCTCAGTGGACGTATGAATGGAGACCAGACAAGTTAAACACACCTCCAACATCCAATGAATACAAAATCACAGTTACTGAGTCTGACAGTGGAGGATACAGCTGCCGGGGCAGAAGGGACTATTCTTTAACATACTGGAGTAATATCATCAGACTAACTGTATCATGTAAGTTGGAGATGTTTCATCCAGCTCTAATACATGAAGTGCAGAACAAATGATGAAGCTGTTTCAGCTGGTAAACCACTAAGAACAACAGTTACATCCAATATTTTCTCTTATGTATTTGTATTATTTTTATTTTTTTTAACTTCCTGTTGCACCAACATATGATGCAGTTACTTCAGTTGTTTTTAACACGTTCTATTTATATTTGAAATGAATCTTAGAGGTTTCAGGTTTTAGTTAAAGAGTCTGCTCTCATGACAAACACACACTGCATCTTTTTCACTTAATGAACTCTGAACTGCAGACGACAATATGGCCTCATTTTATTGGACGCTGGTCTGTGCTGGTATGTTAATAATTCAGATTAATGATATTAATTATAACTTATCACTCACACTCTACCGAAGGGTTTTCATTTTATCACTAAAATGATCTGAACCAAATTAATAAAAGCTCATTAATGTCAGACTTTTTTGGCAAATGCAGAAAAATTAATTTCCACAAACCTTTTGACTTGTTAGGATTTGCATAACTTAAAGACTCAGAAGTGTTTGTTTCCTTATTGGGTCATCTTCTTGTGGCACTGTAGATGTCGCCCTTTTTAACTGAGTAGTCAGAATTAATCTGTCATCTAAAGTCAGATAAAAATAAATATCTGTAACCTACTCTTGTTGGGTTCAGTTAGGATCGTAAGGAGACTGGCAGTGGTAACTCAACTTAGAGAAGAAAACCTCCACTCAAAATGAGACACTGACAACAACTTAAAGGAAAAAATTAGTTTTGAGTGTATTCAACCATTTATATTGCTCAGAAACATGAACAAAAAACATTTAAGTGTATCAGGTACTGTCCATTTCAGTTGAGTGCACTTATTATTCAATATTTGACACAAAAAATATAGAAAAACTTTCCAGTGTACATTAATTTATGATCAAAATCACAGAATAATATAAATAAAAGTAGAGCAACAATATAAATAAATATCTCTTTCTGTCCAGTTCAGGTTAGTTTGAACTCTTATCTGTGTTAACTACAAGTTAACCTGTGTTAGCTCCTTTAGGGTTAACCAGATTTCTTTCAGCTGCTCTTCAAACTCTAATCAATATAAGTTGACTTAGTTCACTCACTAGACCTGCAGAGTGGCTGGTTAGTTATAATCAGTAACACAGTGAGTTACCAGTACAACACCAACACAATGAATGGAATTACAACACTGAAAGCACAAAATCAGCTGTCCACAGATTTACAGAGAAACCTTTCACAGTCACAGTCTGGTGTGGAATCAGTTCTTGGATTAAGTCCTCTGTGTGTCGCAGTAACAGAGATTATGGTGGAGTCCTACCACAGTTCAGAAGTGTGAGTCAGCTTCCTGATCTCTGGATAAGTTGATCCAGCAGGAACAGAAGAGTTCAGTGGAAGTTCAGATCTCTTAGGCGTGGATCACCATCGAGGTTCAACAGTCTCAGGTTTCAGTGCCGAGATCTGCACTCGGCTAATAAACCTGATCTGTTGTGCAACACAAACACTGAAGTCTTATTCCAGCATTCCTAACAGCTCAGCTGGAAATCACATCCAAACTGCTAATTGTAATGACAGCAATGTGACTTCAACATCAGATTTAGTAAAGAACAAGGACATAGCATGCTAACTGACACCAAAGAAAACCAACTGTGACTCAACAAATCCTCATTCAAAGTCCATCAAACAGATTTTATCCACCAGGATTGAAGTTGGACACCATCACTGTCAAAGACTGGAAATAAAAATGCATCTGTTCACAACTTGCTCTGTTGTTGAATCTCTTCCCCTCACTCAGGTTTCTCCTGCTTGCTGTGGTTACACTGATTGGCTGTTACTGATAAATTTAATAAAGGAACAATACACCAAAAACAAAAGTACAAAATAACACTACTGAAATTAATCCTGCTCACACTCATTTAGGAAGAAATCTCAAATGTTCAAAATACAATCAGATCATATTAACCAAGTTACTTTCTCATTATGGATCAATAAACTTAGTCATGCTTCAAATTAATTATTCAAACCATGCATGTATGTAATTAACTGTAAATACAAATAAGTCATAGTGTTGATCAAACTGTTATCATTTACATATTCCCATCCAGATCTTTAAATTGTTCTGATTCAGTCATTTACTTTTATGTTCTTGTTCTAAACTGAACTGCAGCTAAACCAAAGGCTGAACTGAGAGCTGATAGGACAGCTGTTCCAGTAGGAGGCAGTGTGACCCTGACCTGCTCTGTGAGCCCATCATCATCATCATCTAGATGGAAATACTACTGGTACAGAGATTGGAAATCTAATGAAGCTTTGACAAATGAACAAATCAGTGTCTCAGAGGGAGGACTCTACAGCTGCAGAGGAGGAAGAGGAGAACCAGTTTACTACACAGAGGACAGTGAGTCAGTCAGGATTGTCACAACTGGTGAGTTTATATGTAACTTTCGACAAAGCACTACATCTGATAGTAACTGAACCTTTTTCTTGTCATTTATTGTTTTTATTGTACTTTCTTGAACAGTAACAGTCTCAAACAGGCCTGTTGTGACTCTGTATCCAAACTGGTCTGAGATATACAGAGGAGAGACGATCACTGTCAGATGTGAGATCCATGGAGGAGACACTGAGTGGGATTATGAGTGGGAAACAAACAGCACCATAAAACCTCCAAATCAAACTGAATACAGGATTAGATCTGCTTCATCATCCAACAGTGGAAACTATCGCTGTAAGGGCAGAATGAAAAGTTCACAGCATAAAACAACAGAGTGGAGTGATTCAGTCACACTGACAGTTTCTGACAGTAAGTCATATTTGCTTTAAGCTGTTTGAACACTTTGTAAAATGTTCATATAGACTGAGATTATTATTCTTTGTATAAACTGAGCTCACTGTTCAGAGACTGTACTACATGTTCACTGAGAGAAAATCTTTGTTGAACAGATAAACCCCATCCTGTCCTCACTGTGTCTCCATCATGGCTGAGTCCTGGAGCCTCAGTAACTCTGAACTGTCAGGTTGAACATCCGTCTGCAGGATGGATCTTCTACTGGTATAAAGCTGTTCCTGATCTATCAGAGAAATCCTCCAGTTATGAGCTGCTACCTGATGGCAGTGGGACTGCACAGGACTCCTACATCATTCATGGACAGACACACACAGCAGGATATGTGTGCAGAGCTGGAAGAGGAGACCCAGAGTATCACACTGATCACAGTCAACCAGAGTTTGTCTGGTCTGCAGGTCAGTTTGTTTCTCTCTGTCCTTTCAATGAGCTCATGTTAGGTCATCATTTTTATTCACCAAGATTTAGACCATTAAAATCTCCTTTCCATGACAACCATTGATGTCTGTGTACATTAAAACTCCCCAAAAGAAGAACTGAACTGAATATTTTCCTTTCTCTCTGTGATCAAACCAAACTGAATTTCCTTGTTTCTTTTTTGTGTTTTTCACTTTTTATTTAATGTGATAACATGAAAAACAAAAGACATCTATGAGATTTTAAATGTTTTCTCTTTGAATACTTTTACTTTGATATTTAAACTCATGTTACTGTTTGTACTGATTATTGTTACTTAGTGCACAGACAGGATTTACACAGTTAAGACTCTTTGTTTAGTGCTCAGGTAGGTGTTCAGATAAAAAAGTCAAATATAGTTAATAAAGAAACAAAGATGTCAGCAGGCAGGTTAACAGCTCTGACAAATACAAGAAAAACACTGACTACAGATGGACGCTAGAAGAAGACGTCACAAATAACAGCTGCTGTTATTGTTCATTTAAAATATCCTTCAAAGGTTTTTAGTTTTGGTCCTGCTGCTGCAAAATATCTCACTGTAGAAGGAATCTGTGAAACAGACAATATCACAGAATTATGACAGAAACATTACAGCAAATGACTGAAGTGTGTTCAGAGTGATCTGTATCAGGTGGATAATGCTGAGAGTGATGACTCAAAGCTCATGATGTCACATGACGTGTACCAAGCTCTACATGAGCTGCCAGCAGATAAAGCATGTGGGTTAGATCATCTTAAACATGTCAGTATTCGGCTCCTTTGTTTTCCATTGATTTGACTGTCTGTGTGATTCAGGGCTTGTTGTCAGACTCAGTGTTGTCTGTTCTATTAGTGCTGATCAGGGTTAAAGCTGGTAAAGTCCTGATAATTATATGTCTTTAACCTCAGTCAGTATAATATGAAAAGTTTTAGAAAGAATTCTGCTGACAGATTAAACATGTTTATTAACTCCACTGATAACCAGCTTGGCTTTAAATCTAAACATGGTCTTGGTCTGTATGTATTCTTTGATTCTTTTTTTGTTTAATATTTATTTTATGTGAATTTCTTTATGTGGGTTTATAATAAAGATAATAAAGTTTTCAAAAGAAAAATCATAGTTTGACCAAAAAACACTGCATTTTACTGAAATAATATCACTAATCTTCACAAAAAATCTTCAAACAAATATTTTCACTGTGATATTTTGAATGCTAACATCTGTGAGCTTTGTCTCTTCACTGCATGTTGTTTCCAGATGTTCATTCAGCAGCGTCTCTCACAGTGAGTCCTGACAGAGTGCAGCACTTCACCTCTGACTCTGTCTCACTGACCTGTGAGGGAAACTTCACTGAGTGGAGAGTGAGGAAGTTCTCTGAGGATGGCCGACTCTCTGACTGTAGGAGAATGACTGGATCCACATGTAACATCATCACATCAGAGTCAGATACTGGAGTGTACTGGTGTGAGTCTGGATCAGGAGAGTTCAGCAGTGCAGTCAACATCACTGTACAGAGTATGTTATTATACATTTACTTCTTGGATCTGAGTGATTTAGACGTCACATGAACATTTGTCTCAGCTTTGCTGTATGTGAAGTAATTCTATGTGGCAACACAAACAAATGAGAATTTCAGACAATTTCAGGCAACGAAGCATCAAAATATTCTTGGTTCTTGGTGTCATTTCACTCAATCTTTTCATAATCCTGTTTGTCAAAATTTGCCAACAGTATTTTATATTTTCTCATTCAGAATAAAACTCTAAAAAGTTCAACATCTCTGTCATCAGATAAGATGAACTTCTATTGTCTCCATTCAGAGAAATTTAGTGGAACACGTCATGCAAAATATCACAAAAATACAAACATTTACAATTTCACCTTTAACCATTCTGCAATTGTATTGATAATAATTTCACTCCTGCAGGGAAGACTAAGGGAGCATCCCAACTATATTTCCAGTCTGTCTGTGAAGGTTCTCAGTCATCCAGGTCATCGTAGTCAAAGGAGTTTGCAAAGAAAAGCGTCTGGACTTCTTTGAGTTGCTTGAAGACGTCGGATGAGAGGTGAAACGTCTTCAAGCAACTCAAAGAAGTCCAGACGCTTTTCTTTGCAAACTCCTTTGACTATATTTCCAGTCCACTTAATCAAATTTTGAATTTGGGGTCTGAGCTTGACAGAAAGTTTGACAAACCATGTAATGATATCATTGGACAACAGATTCAACAATCTCCCTATAAAATGGTAACATGATGCATTTATTTACTCCATGGACCCTCAGCCTTCTAAAAAAATACAAGCACTGACTACACGAATGATCCACATGATGAACCCACTGTAACTGAACATCTAAACACTGAAATGTTGTCACTTGTTCAAACTTCTCTCCAGTAAATAAAACCAGGCTGAGATCTCCGAAAGGAAAATCTCAGAAAATCTCTTTGAAGCCAGGTCTGCATGTAGATCATGAGACACGACTCACAGCTTTTTCTAAAAGTGTGCACCAGCTGATGTGACTGAAACAATTGTGTGTGATTGTTTCACAGATGATGGTAATGGTCCTATCCTGGTGAGTCCTGTTCATCCTGTGACTGAGGGAGCTTCTGTTAGTCTGAGCTGCAGTTTGAAAACACAAAAAATACTTTCCAATGTGTTTTTCTATCACAATGACAAACTTATTCAAAATGATACCCGAGGGGAGCTGAAGATCTCTGCAGTGTCAAAGTCTGATGAAGGTTTCTACAAGTGTCAGTACTCAGGAAGAGAGTCAGCACAGAGCTGGATGTCAGTTAAAGGTGAGCAGGATCAAAACATTTATGGATTTTTGTAAAAATGATTTTCATGCTTGAGAAGGAACATTAGATTGTCTGTTTAAGGGCTTGAAGTCACCTGGATCTTTTTTGTAAGAACTTTTATAAAATCATGTTGTGAAATATGCAATGAAATAATTATACTTTATTAATACTCAATTACAGTAACTGTGTCAGGAGCTGACAGCTTTTTATCTCCTGTGTGGTTGATGGTTGGACTGGTTTGTGGAGTCTCTCTCATTATTATTCTCCTGCTCTTGTTGCATCGCTGCAGACAGTCCAAGTGTAAGAGCCTCTTCTTTTCATGCTGTATTAGAGAGTTTATTTACTACATACACTTTAATTATTCACACATATACATGTATTCTGATCTCATGACACTAAATATCAGTGGAAAAATTTATACATACTTTGTCATGTGGTGTGAGCAGAATCATCTGCAGCTCAACATGGCAAAGACCAAGGAATTGATAGTGGACTTCAGGAAGACCAGGAAACACCTGTATATATTGTGCTATTCTTAGTTCGTGTATTGTCTGTCTTTGTTAATGTTTGTTTATAATGGAGCACTGTAACGAAAAATAATTTCCCCTAGGGATCAATAAAGTATTCTGATTCTGATTCTGATCACAAACATGTGTAATAACATTTGTCTCTCTCACAGGTTCATGCTTCACCAGGTTGGTAAAATACTTTTTTATTATTATTTTAAACAAACATCAGTTACTTTTGAGTTTATTGTGTTTATTTTTATGTTTTAGGTCGATCCAGTCTGAGAGTCACAGTCCGGGCTCCTCCACAAATCATGGAGTCAACCGGGATGAAACTCATGTGTACGACTCTGTTCATCCTGGTCAGCATTTAAACCGATCTTAATTATCATTATTAATATTGACTTTTATTAAACCTCCATTAACACAAACATTTGTTAGGTTCAGTTTGTGTTCAGCAGTTTTTCAAAGAACATTTAAAGATCTTACAGTCCTGGTTTTGACTCACACAGTGTTTCTGTTTTTGCTCTGATCTTTAGTGTAACTGTAATAAAATGATTAATGTGAGCCTGGCTTGTATTTTTCTTTAGGTACTGCTGACGTCTATGCATCAGTAACACGTGAAAAACAGAAATGGTCAGTATATGTGCTGAAAAGCACAGAGCAGTTAGAGACGAAACTTGTTTTTGATTTAATGAAACTAATTCCATGTGACATGTTTTTATAATATTTCAGTCGCAGATAACTACGAGGACATCACCTACTCTCTTAATGAGTTTAAAGATCTTAGAAGAGTGAGTACATAAAAGATTTTAATTTTAAAGAAAACCTAGTTTAGAAAGTTTTGATTAGTACTAAATAAATTTGTGTGTGTGTGGGGGGGGGGCAGCAATTTTCTCATGTTAGAAAAGACATTTATTTACAGACATTTATTCAAATGTATTATTTTACTAATTTCATCTTTTTAAATCTTTTTATTTAGTGAGATGGCATAAACAGTTAAACACCAAACAAATGAAAAATAAAAAAAATATTCATAGTTCTGTGCAAGCTACATGTTTACTGTACCAGCCAAAATAATCTATTAAAGGCGCTATTATCATCACCGTTTGAATAACCCACATGGACAGATATGCTACAGCACATTACAGTGATAGCAAAGTGCCACTGCCCTAAAAACCATATATTAGTCTGGACCAAAGCCAAATGGATAATAAAGTTGTATTTTACTCTAATTACTTCTTTCAATATTAAGCATGCAAACTTATCACTTGGACATTTCTGATTAAACTGAACAAAGTATGAGCTTACAGTGCCTTTAAAAAGTATTCATAGCCGTTGAACTTCTACACATTTTGTCACCTGTTTTTTATTGATATTTTCTGTGATATACCAATGCAATGTAGCACATAATTGTGAAGTGGTATGAAAATGAGCACATAAAAATCTGAAAAGTGTGACGTGCATTTGTTTTCAGCCACCTATACTCTGATACCCCAAACTAAATCCAGGGCATTCAATTGCCTTCAGAAGTCACCTATTGAGATAATAGAGTTCACCTGTGTGTCATTATAAATCAGAGGTCCCCAAAGTGTGGGGCCTGCCCCCTAGGGGGGGCGCAGAGCCATTGCATTGGGGGGCGCGGTATGAAGAGAACAACAAAAACAACAACAACAAAAAAAAAAACGCTTGGACACTGCTAGCATAATGGACAGGTTTTTGACGGGGCTCCTACACAAACACAAAGCAGAAGATAAAGCATCGCTAAGTATGTTTCCAAACCAACCTCCTGCCAAGCCAATGACTAGAAAATATGGTGAAGCATATCTTCCCTTTGGCTTCACTTGCACAAGTGCCAAGGTAGGTCTCTGCCAAAGAATTAGTTTTCCCTGCATCGGGAGCAGCGCTGGGCTCTCCAAATCACAGACAAACAGTATCCCACATTTTTGTTGTTTTTAGTTCACAAACACTTCTTGTAATGACTACTCCTCACATTTTGGAGATGTTGGCTCTTTATACAGAAAAGTTACAGCGGGATACAAATAATATCAGGCTGATCCTGCCGTAATTTGTTCTCCCTGTCCAAATCACGGACAAACAGTATCCCACAGTTGTTTATGTTTTTAAACCCATTTTGCACAGAGAGGCATTTTTGAAAAATTTATTGATAGCAATGTTGAATATTATTACACAGGAAAAAAACAACTACACGTAAAATAATAACACCATGATGCGTCTGCCTTTCTAAATGCACGGACAGTAACTGCGTGTGTATATGTAAGCCTGTAAAAACTGAAGATAAAAATACTGTTACTGTTAATGTTACTATCTGCAATTGTAGAAATTCATCTCATGTAAACAATAACGTGACATTCAGTGTGACGTGAAAAACCCCCCCACTGTTATAAATACACCTTTGTTAGAGAACATTAGTGAACAAACAGCATCATGAAGACCACGGAACTCACCATACAGGTCAGGGATGAAGTTGTAGATAAGTTTAAAGCAGGGTTAGGTATTAAAAAAAATATCCTAAGCTTTGAACATCTCAAGGAGCATGGTTTAATCCATCATCATCATCATCAAAAATCAAGCGTTGGTCAATAAAGTAAAAAGTAAGTCAAAAAGAGAGCAGCTCACTAACTGCAACCACACAAACACACAGCTCACTACCTTCTTCTTCTTCTGTATAGGGTTTATTGGCGGTTGGCAAACAGCAAAATGGTGCATTACCGCCACCAACTGGTGTGGAGTGTGGACCGAAATGACAAAAAATAAATAATTAAACAAATAAATTAATTAATTAAAATAACAGCTCACTAGCTGTAACCATTCACATGGCACTCTGGCACAGAGCTCACCTGTCCCTGGGCTTAAATCCCTTTAATTACTGATGTGAGTCAGCTGTGTAAAAGAGAAAGGTGGCACCTCAGGCAAAAGAGATTGTAGGACACGCCCACACAGGCGCCTTCAGGAGGAGGCCCTGCTAGGGCCGTAACAGTGTAAGTGACTATATCAGAATCCAAACTATGCAGCTTAACCAACGCAATGAACCAGTCAATCTCTCAATATCAGAGCATCCCATCGAGAAGAGCCCTCCACCATCAGCTAAGTACATCATTAAAGATGAGAATATTATGAAAGGGCAGCACGGTGGCATGGTGGTTAGCACTGTTGCCGCACAGCAAGAAGGTTCTGAGTTCAATTCCACCATCAGGCCGGGCTCTTTCTGTGTGGAGTTTGCATGTTCTCCTCGTGTTTGCGTGGGTTCCCTCCGGGTACTCCGGCTTCCTCCCACCGTCCAAAGACATGCAATTTGTGGGGATAGGTTAACTGGATAATCCAAATTGCCACTAGGTGTGAGTGTGAATGGTTGTCTGTCCCTGTGTTGGCCCTGCGACAGACTGGCGACCTGTCCAGGGTGTCAAAATACAAAGAGAGCTTTATTGGTTGGTTATCCCCGCTTTTCCTTTTTCACTTCCTTCATCTGCTATCAAGCTAAAACAAGAAACGATCCCAGCTTTGCTCTTTCTGGAAGCAGTCCTGTCACAGAAAAGCCTATCTCACGCCACACAAATTTAAGAACCCCAGTCTCAGTGCATACGACCAAAGTCGTTTCTGATGCCCCACAAAATGATCCAGATCCTAGAGAGGATATATCCAAGCATTGCCCCATCCATAAAAAACCCCACCCCTTAAAGAAATGCCGTGGGTTCAGGCTAAAGACTATTGAAGAACGCAAAACGTACTTGAAAGATCAAGGCGTCTGTTTCAAATGCTGCGCATCCACATCTCATCTTGCACGAGACTGCAACGTTGTCCTGAAATGTGATGAGTGCAACAGTGACAAGCACATCACAGCTCTTCATCCTGGTCCACCACAACTGTCCACCAAGGCCTCAAGTACCCCAACAGATGACGGCGGGGAGCCGAAAAAAGAGGACACTACCCCAGAACCAGTTGCAAGACCTCTGTGCACTGAAGTTTGTGGCGACTGTGCCAAGTCGAAATCTTGTTCCAAGATATGTCTTGTTAAGGTTTACCCTAAAGAGTGCCCACAACAAGCCATCAAAATGTATGCTATGCTCGATGACCAGAGCAACAAGTCTCTAGCCAGGTCAGAGTTCTTCAACTTATTCGGAATCGAAGTTGGCTCATACTCCTACACCCTGAAAACTTGTGCTGGCTTAGCCGCAACCTCCGGCAGGAGAGCAAATGGCTATCAAATCGAAGCAGTAAATAGTGAAGTTAGCCTTGCGCTACCAACACTGATCGAATGTGACGACTTACCAGATAATAGTGATGAAATACCGACACCTGAAGCTGCCCTCCATCACCCGCACCTCAAGAGCCTTGCTAGCAAAATCCTGCCTCTTGATAACGATGCCCAGATCCTTCTTTTGCTTGGGAGAGACATTCTCCAGGTTCACAAGGTGAGGCAGCAGGTCAACGGTCCTGGTGATGCACCCTTCGCTCAAAGGCTTGACCTTGGATGGGTCTTAGTAAGTGACGTGTGTATGGGAAAGGTTCATAAGCCTATTGTCCACTGTTATAAAATGAACATACTGGAAGACAGAAGACCATCATTGTTCAGACCCTGTATGAGCCACATCCATCTCAAGCAAATGGTCAACTCCAGTCAAATCAAGGGACTCTCACGCAGTTGCCGTAGCACTACAGTGGACGATGACTCACTCGGCAACACAGTCTTTGCAAGAACAGCGGATGATGACAAGCGTGCCTTCTCCATAGAGGACGAACAGTTTCTGCAGATAATGGGTGATGAGGTTTTCCAAGACGAGTGCAATAGTTGGGTGGCTCCTCTTCCCTTCAGGGCCCCCAGACCACCTTTGCCCAACAATCGTGAGCAAGCAATAACCCTCCTCTTCTCATTACTGCGCACACTAGAGCGTAAACCACGGATGAAAGACCAGTTCATTGCCTTCATGCATAAGGTCTTCGACAACAATCACGCAGAACCAGCCCATCCACTCCCTAAAGGTAAAGAGTGCTGGTATTTGCCGATGTTTGGGGTCTATCATCCCAGGAAACCCGTCCAAATCAGAGTTGTTTTCGACTCAAGCGCACAATGCAATGGCATCTCGCTGAACAACGTGCTACTCACCGGACCAGACTTGAATAATGGTCTAATGGGAGTCCTTATTCGTTTTAGGAGAGAGCGAGTAGCAATCATGGCTGACATCGAACAGATGTTCCATTGTTTTGTCGTGAGAGAAGACCACCGAGACTACTTACGCTTTCTGTGGTATAGAGATAATGATCCCAGCAAAGATATTGTTGAATACAGGATGAGGGTTCACGTATTTGGCAACACTCCTTCTCCAGCTGTGACAACATACTGTCTCAGAAGAGCTGCAAAGGAAGGAGAACAGCAGTAATTCAATTTCAATTCAATTCAATTTTATTTATATAGCGCCAAATCACAACAAAAGTCGCTTCAAGGCGCTTTATATTGTACAGTAGATAGCACAATAATAAATACAGAGAAAAACCCAACAATCATATGACCCCCTATGAGCAAGCACTTTGGCGACAGTGGGAAGGAAAAACTCCCTTTTAACAGGAAGAAACCTCCGGCAGAACCAGGCTCAGGGAGGGGCGGGGCCATCTGCTGCGACCGGTTGGGGTGAAAGAAGGAAAACAGGATGAAAGACATGCTGTGGAAAGCATGTACGGGTCAGACACCAGACATTTTGTGGAACGCGAGTTCTATGTAGACGATGGTCTTGTTTCCACATCCACAGAGGAAGAGGCAATTTCTCTGCTACAGAGAACCCAAGCATCTCTCTCTGAGTCAAACCTGAGACTGCACAAGATCATGTCCAACAGCGTTGATGTCTTGAAAGCCTTTCCTGCAGGAGATCATGCTAAGGGCATTAAAGATCTTTACTTGGATGGAAACGCAGTACCCACACAGCGAAGCCTTGGATTGAGTTGGGATGTTAAAAGGGACACATTCACCTTCCAAGTGTCAGTCAGTGACAAGCCGTTCACACGACGCGGAATTCTCTCCACCATAAACAGTCTTTTCGACCCTCTCGGCTTCGTCGCTCCTGTGACTGTTCAAGGCAAGTCGTTGCTGAGAGAGCTGACCTTAGATGGAACCGACTGGGACAGTCCACTCCCTCAGGGCAAATGTAAGGTTTGGGAGACATGGAAAAATTCGTTTCAAGAACTGCAACATCTTCATATCCCTCGAGCGTATACCACCACCTCCTGTTCCAATGCCAGTCGTATAGAGATATGCATCTTTTCAGACGCTTCAACCAAAGCAATTGGTTGAAGACAACAGATGCAAATGACCAGATTCATGTGGGTTTCATTCTTGGGAAAGCTAGACTTGCACCACCAACTGAACCTACCATACCCAGACTGGAGCTGTGTGCGGCAGTGCCAGCCGTAGAAATTGCTGAGTTTATCATTCAAGAGATCGATATCCAAATTGATGCAGTCACCTTCTACTGTGACAGTAAAGTAGTGCTGGGCTACATTCATAATCAGTCCAAACGTTTCTATGTGTATGTCCACAACAGGGTCCAGAGAATCCGCCAGTCCACACAACCGAATCAGTGGAGGTATGTACCTACGGAGCATAACCCAGCTGACCATGCTTCTAGGTCTGTTCAAGCGTCACAGCTCACCAGAACCAACTGGTTCACGGGTCCAACATTTCTATACAAGTCACAGCCAAGCAGCGAGCAAATGAGACTTTTGAGCTTATCAACCCAGACGCAGATGTTGAGATACGACCACAAGTTACAACCTGTGTTACAGGTCAAAAGGACAAGTTGCTGGGTTGTGAGAGATTCACGAAATTCTCTTCCTGGAAGTCCATACGGAGAGGAGTTGCAACACTCATCCATGTGGTTTGTTCTTTTAAGGCAAGCAGCCGAGGAACCAACAGATGTAATGGTTGGCATTGGTGCCGTAAACCTCTCACAGCTGACGAGTTGTCCAAGGCAACTACAGTGATTCTTCTTGCTGTGCAACAAGCTTCTTTCCTTGAAGAGTTAGATGCTCTCTCCAAGGGAGCCGATGTTTCCAAGAGAAGCTCTCTAACTAAACTCAACCCGATCGTAGATGCAGATGGTTTGCTAAAGGTTGGAGGCAGGTTGACGTTAGCTGACTTAAGCGACAAAGAAAGGCATCCAGTCATTCTGCCAGGCAAACACCATGTATCCACATTGCTCATCAAACACTATCATGAGCAGGTCGAGCATCAAGGTCGTACCATCACAGAAGGTGCCATTCGAGCTGCTGGTATATGGCTAGTTGGTGGCAAGCGATGCGTGAGTACTGTTCTTCATGGATTCAATTCAATTCAATTCAATTTTATTTATATAGCGCCAAATCACAACAAAATTCGCCTCAAGGCGCTTCATAGGTACAGAGAAAAACCCAACAATCATATGACCCCCTATTAGCAAGCACTTTGGCGACAGTGGGAAGGAAAAAACCCCTTTTAACAGGAAGAAACCTCCGGCAGAACCAGGCTCAGGGAGGGGTGGGAGGGGTGGCCATCTGCTGTGACCGGTTGGGGTGAGAGAAGGAAAACAGGATGAAAGATATGCTGTGGAAGAGAGACAGAGGTTAATAACAGATATGATTCAATGCAGAGAGGTCTCTTAATACATACTGAGTGAGAAAGGTGACTGGAAAGGAAAAACTCAATGCATCATGGGAATCCCCGGCAGCCTACGTCTATTGCAGCATAACTAAGGGAGGATTCAGGGTCACCTGGTCCAGCCCTAACTATATGCTTTAACAAAAAGGAAAGTTTTAAGCCTATTCTTGAAAGTAGAGATAGTGTCTGTCTCCCGAATCCTGAGGAAAGTGGGGAGGATCATCAAGGACTCCAGTCACCCCAGTCATAAACTGTTCAGACTACTTCCATCGGGAAGGACGTTCTATAGTATCCGGTCCTGTACCAGCAGACTGAGAGACAGCTTTTTCCACCAGGCCATCAGACTGCTGAACACTTCATAGACACCTCACCTTCACTACTGGAACTTCAACATTATGCACTCCATACTGTACATAAATGCCACTTGTTTTGCACAATATCCAACTACCAACCTCTGTATATTTTATACATTTTATTTTATTGTTTACTCTATTTAATTTGTAAAATATGTATACACACACACACACACACACATATATATACACACAAGTAGATATAATTAGATATACATATTTAGTATACACGTTCAGTAATATGCATACACTCTTCTATTGTACATATATTTATTCATATAACTCTCAGATTTACCCATTCTTATATTTTGCTTGTTCTTATGTTATTGTATTTTTGCACACCACTGTTGCTTGTGAAGCTCGCACACAAGAATTTCACTCACATGTACTGTACCAGTGTACCTGCACATGTGATGTGACAATAAAAGTGATTTGATTTGATTTGATTTAAAGGAATCAAATGTATGTGATAACGCCTCATAGTCCCTTGTGGTAACTCCACTGTGTATGATCGGGGTGTAGAGTGATTTTGGATAACAGTGCCTGGAGTTTTGAAATCACTCACCCAAACTTGCTCTCCTGGGGACAGGCTGCATAAAGGTTTTACACGGTGGCGCCTGTTGAAGTTTGCCATGTCTGTCATCCTCTTCTCCCTTTCCTTTTGAGCGAGCATTGCGCCATCCGGCAGCATAGGCTCCAGCTGCAATGGAAGTATCGGCAGTGTGGTTTGCAGATGTCTGCCCATTAAAAGCTCTGCGGGGCTGTATCCGGACTGCAGTGGTGTAGCTCTATGGGCAAGAAGAGCTAGATAAGGATCAGCTGCTTTTTTCAGAAGATTTTTTTACAGTCTGTACAGGACGTTCTGCTTCCCCATTACTTTGCAGAAACTTGGGACTGCTTGTAATGTGCTTAAAGCCGTATGCTGCTGTGAAGTCTGCAAAGGTTTGACTTGAATACTGTGGCCCATTATCAGACATGAGGACGTCTTTGATACTGTGACAGGCAAAGAAAGATTTCAGGTGAGTAATCACATTGTTTGATTTTGCTCCGTTTAACAAAGCAATCTCAACAAATCTAGAGTGATAGTCAACAGCGAGAAGGTAAGTTTTCCCCCCTAGCTCGAAAAGGTCTGTGCCCACTCTCTGCCATGGGCGGGGAGGGTACTCTGTTGGCATGAGTGGCTCACTGTGATCGTGTCTTTCTTGAATGCACGTTCTGCATTTGAGCACCATCTCAGAGATTTGTTGACACAGCCCGGGCCACCACAGTCTTTGGCGTACACGAGCTTTACATTTTACAACACCTTGATGTCCTTCGTGTAGTTTTTCCAGCACCTCATTTCTCATTGCTGAAGGAATGACAAGCCATGTATCTTTTAGCAAAAGGCCGTCTTTAACAGTGAGCGTGGCTCGGTCAGGCCAGTAATTTCTCAGTAAAGGGTCTTGTTTTGCATGTTCTGGCCAGCCTTGGGTGCACATGTCCATGACACGAGCACACACACTGTCCCTTTTCAGTTGTTTCTTCAGTGTTTGCATATATGATTAACTGACAGGCATTTTTGCTACAATACTGTCCACATATGTCTGTGCTTTCCATCAGCTCTTTGTCTGACATGTTGATTGGTTTTTTTCAGAGGCGAGCGGGACAAAGTATCTGCTGTCCAGAGCAATTTTCCTGGAGTGTACTGCACATTGTACGAGTAACGCATGAGTCTCATTCTGAATTGCTGGATCCTGGGTGGCAAGAGATCCAGAGCTTGTCTTCCCAGTAAGGAAACGAGACGTTTGTGGTCCGTTTCGAGACAAAAATGTTTTCCAATCAGAAAATCACGAAATTGCTCACGCCCATGTAGACGCCAGTGCCTCTTTTTCCACTTGTGCGTATCGTTGTTCAGTAGGAGAAAGGGACCTCAACACATACGCCACTGGTCGCCATCCTTTTTCCCACAGCTGCAAAAGAACATCTCCGAAACCATAGGATGAAGCATCTGCTGATACTTTAATGTCTCTGTTGGGGTCATTCATTGCAAGCACTGGAGGTGAGGTCAGGGCATCTGTTAATGTTTTGAAAGCTCTCGCTTGGTCCATTCCCCAGTACCATGCATTCCTTTTGGAAAGAAGATCTTGCAGGGCTTTGTCTTTTTCAGCTAAATGGGGGATGAACTTGCCCACTTGATTCACCATGCCCAGAAAACTGTGCAACTCTGACACATTAGTTGTCTCCACCATTTCTGTAATTGACTCCATTTTCTTCGGGTCTGAGCAGATTCCTGTATCCACTATGATGTGACCCAAGAAAGCGACCTTGCTCTGGGAAAGCTCGCATTTTTCAACATTCATTCAGCGTTATGCCTGCTTTTTCCAATCTTTGCAGTGTAGCATGGAGACAGAAATCGTGCTCCTGATGGTTAGGTCCCCACACCAACACATCATCAATGTGACACACCACTCCTTCAATGACCTCCGCCATTGTGCGCTGAAAGTGTTTGGGTGCTACCCGAACGGTAGGCGAATAAAATGGAACTGCCCAAAGGGTGTGATGAAGGTGGTGAGTTTGGCAGACTCATCGGACAGGGGAATCTGCCAGAAGCCCATGTTGGCATCCAGTTTGCTAAACCCTTTGGCTCCTGCGAGCATTCCGAGACTTTGTTCAACCGATGGCAGCACATATTTTTCCCTGCACACATACTCATATAGTCTGGTAAAGTCTACGCAAAGTCTCAGCCGAGGGCTGTTTTTCTTTGGAACAACAACCATGCCGACACACCAATCTGTTGGTTCCTCAACTCGGGTAATGACACCAAGTTCTTCCATTCGTTGGAGTTCCTCCTTTACTCTTCCCATTAGAGGCAGAGGAAACCTTCTAGGAGTTTTGAGCGAGTGCGGCACAGCGTTTGGTTTGAGTTTAATGTGATAGGCCCGCTGCACTTTCCTGAGACCATTGCAAAGTTTAGGGTAAGTAGTCTTCAGAGTGTCAATTGAAACCATGTCAACTCGCACCAGCAGGCCAAGAGCTGTAATGGCGGGCAGGCCTAGCAGTGGGGTGCTCAGTCAGTTTTCTTACAAAATAGACCTTCTCTGTTCTCTGTTTTGCTCCGTAGTTGAGCTGTAGCTTTGTAAAACCTGCAACGTCCAGTGGTGTTTTTCCAGGGCCTAACAAAGGTTTTTCTGGCTGCTGGAGAACTGGTCTTTGTTCATTAGCAAAAATCTTTGACAAGTCCGAGTCAGCTATTACAGTCACATCTGCTCCAGTATCCAGTTTGAAAGTAATTTTTGCATCTTTCACTTGTATGTTGGCAGACCACGCCTGCGGCCGTCATTGGAAACTGAGCCTAGGAAGAAACCTTGCTCCTCTTCCTCCTCAATACTTTGTACTGTCTTGCTTTGTCTGCAGACACGCTGGTAGTGACCTTTTTTTCCACATAAATGACATTTTGCATCATTTGCTGGGCACTCGGGTTTCGGATGTGGAGACCCTCCGCACTTGCTATTTGTCTCTTGCTATATTGCGTTTGTGTTTTGAAAGTTTAATTTTGAATATGTTAAACTTTGTTTTGTCATGCGTTTTTATCATGCATTCACATTTACTTGCATCACATTTGTTTCACTTCTCAAAGCTGACTGTTGCTTTTTGATTTCTTCTGACTGCCTGGCCATATTTATAGCTTTATCCAAGTCCAAGTCTTTTTCCATTTGTATGCGCTCAGACAGCCTCATGTTGGCCAAGCCCTCTACTATTCTGTCTCTTATCAGCTCATCGTGGAGCGGTCCGTAGTTACAGTGCTCTGCTAATACATGCAAGGCAGTCACGAATGCATCAACGATCTCATTTGACTCTTGTTTGCGCATATTGAAACGTGCGCGCTCATAAACAACATTTTTCCTGACAATGAAAAAGTTGTGGAAGCTATCTCTCACTTTAGCATAGTCCCGTTGGTCTACATCACTTAACTTTAGTCCTCTCAGGACGTCATCAGCTTCGTCTCCCGTACAATAATAATAATAATAATGATAATAATGATAATAATAATAATAATAATAATAATAATGTATACTTTATTGATCCCCGTGGGGAAATATGAGAGTGTTTACTTGATTTTCCTCTGAGCTTGCAGACAGATTACTTGCCTGACGGAACCTCTCAAAGCGACAGACCCATCTTGTCCACTCGTGTGGTTTGGAAAAATCAAAGGGCTCCGGTGGTTGGATGCTAAACGTAGCGCTGGAAGTGCTAGCCGCGGTGCTAACTCCTGCCTTCAGACGATCATCTGCATCGTCATTTGGCATTTCCTTTTCCCCTTCCCCTTCTCCTCAACTTGGCAGATGTATGGAGTCTTACAAGTCACACAGCACTTCTGACACCATGTGCAATTCTTACTCTGAATCGGAATGAGTACGCCGGACAACTGTGTGGAGTAAGACCAACTCTTTACTCACTTTATTTTCCGCCTCCTGGCATGCATTGCCAGTGCGTAACACGTAATTACACAATCGAACAATAAACACATACAGCCCATACAACAAATGTACCAGAGACAATTATGAATACACCACAATACCCCAAAAGACTTTCAGCTGTAAGTGCAGCGAAAGGTGGCTATACAATATATCGACGCGGGGGGCCTGAATACAAATGCATGCCTTTTCAGACTTTTATTTGGTTAAAATTTTGAAAAACATGTATCATTTTCATCCACTTCACAATTATGCACTATTTTAGTTGGTCTATCACAGAACATCTCAATAAAAAAACATTTAAGTTTCGGTTGTAAGGTGACAAAATGTGTAAAAGTTCAAGGGGTATGAATACTTTTTCAAGTCACTGTATCTCTGTCTGACAGTCAGTTTCATTTAGTCGAGTAATAGCATCGCAGTGCAAAACACACAATTGTTTCGAGTATCCCAGGTGAGGTATTAATGTTTTTTTTTTACTGATACAGAAGAAGACAGAAAAGTGTTTCAGCTTCACATGTTTTGCACAAAAAATCTTTACAACACAGAATAAATTACAAATAAGATGTGTGTACGTCTGAGACCAGATGTTTACATGAAAGTGAAACAAGATGATTTCCTCCTCCACACAGAGTCTGTCTACACCTTCTAAACAAAGCCTGTAAGGTACAGTTAACTTTCACTTTACACTGTCTCAGTCTCTGTAAAGACACAATCAGACAAAAGCAGAACTTCACTTCACATCAAGGGCAATAAATTGTTATTGTTCTCCAACAGGAAGGCACAGGAGGGACAGGCACGAGGGGCAGCCAGTGGGACCCCCCACACACACACACACACCCACACACACACAAATCTTAATTAAATCTTAACTCAAAAATATTCTTGTATATAAAACAGCTTCAAATGCCAAATGCATGAAATTATATTTTTCCAAGGCTAGTTTACATCATGGAGCTCTGCTCTCAAAAACTGACTCAGATGTAACTGTCTGTGAAACTGGATTTAAGAAATAAGAACTTAAAGTTCGTAAAACATTTAAAACAGACTTTCGTCCATGAAGTCCTCATTTATGAAGTGCTTTACAGACCTGAACATTACAGCTAACAGCTGGATTTTCCTGTGTCAGTGCAGCTCGCCAAACAACAAGGAACCTGAGCAAGGTACTGTCTCTACACACTGCTCCCCGGGCACTGGATTGGCTGCCCACTGCTTCATTAGAGTGAATGGGTTAAATGCAGTATGCAAGTGTGCATTATTGTTATTATAAACTGATGTGAGTCTTTTGACTGAAGCTAACCAACTGACCTGGTGATGTGATGCTCTGTACTGACAGAAGATTGCCCTGAACATGTTTTTATAACTTTAAGCACTTATTTCTTAAATCCAGCTTCACAGACAGAGTTACATCTTTGTCAGTTTTTGAGAGCTGGGCTCAATGATGTAAATTACCCTTTATATACGTAGTGTTTCATGTCCCCTTTAATGCTTTACACCTGATCTGACATTTCCATACATTAATTCTGCTCAGTAACTGATTTTTTGCATGTTTGCCATCCTCCATCTTCCACGTTTACTGATTTGGTTCATGTAAAAATTTCTGATGGTTTCATGTTCCTCAAAATATTTTAATCTGCACTTGAGTTTCAACTCTTAGAGATTACACTCACTTTATATTCACAGACTTGTGACTCTGACACA
Source organism: Oreochromis niloticus (assembly GCF_001858045.2). Lineage (NCBI taxonomy): Eukaryota > Metazoa > Chordata > Actinopteri > Cichliformes > Cichlidae > Oreochromis > Oreochromis niloticus. Next base: position 21,275,465 of record NC_031967.2, read on the forward strand.
AAACTACAGAAACAAGTAGATAAAATGTCAGTGTTACCTCAGAGTGAAAATATCATAACTGGTAACAAATATTACTGAATATCATTTTAGTAAATCTGAAATATAGTTAATCTTCGGGTTACTCACAGTCCAAATCATCATCTGCATCAATGAATGTCAGTGAGGTGTCCTGAAAGTCGTCACGTCTCCTGTTCAGTTACCGTCTCTGAGAATCACTCTCCTCTCCAATCAAATCACTTTCTTCTGTTTATCTGCTGAGTTGTTCTTTGATGGTTATGAATCATTGCTATTGTGAAAACTGTGAAGTTGTTGCTGTTCTTGGGAGACATTTCTCTTTTGTTCTGGTATCAAATTGCATCGTGTTTGCTGAGCTTCACCATCTTTCTGGTCACCTGTCAAACTGTTGCTCATGTTTCCAGAGCAGCTTTTCTTCTGCTCAGATTAAAAAATTTGCAGTAATTTTTGTTTTGTTGATTTACCAAATTGTAGCTCAGTTGTTGAGAATCACTTGTTTTCTGTCTGTCAATTTCATTTAGACATTAATTTGCTCTTGTTCAGTTGCCAAGTTGCTGCTCAGTTCCTTTGAATCAAAATTCATCTCACTTTTCAGGTTGCTTTGCAGTTTAAAAAAGAAAATATTTCTCTTCTGTTGGGTTGTCAAACTGTCTTTCAGAATAATCCATACTCAGATTTCTGCTCAGACTTTTTCTCAGACGTCTGATTTTCTCCTCTTCTGTTCAGAGTCACTGATCTTCTGCTCAGTTGTTTAAAGTCAAGACTGTCTCTCTGTCCTCTGTTGTCTGTGTTCTTTTTTCTTCTGTCCAGATGTCAAACTCTTTAATTTCTGAGACCTTCATCTCTGCTTACTGATCAAACTCCTCCTCAGTTTTCTTACGTTGCTCCTTTTAGTTTTTAACTTGCTGCTGTTTGCTAAGAAAAACTTTCTATGCTTGTTTTGATTTTTCCAGAATAAATCTTCCTCTGTTTAGTTTTTCTGTTCATTTGTCCAGACTCAAACTTCTTTTGCTCTGTCGTTAGCTTGGAGTCGATCCCGACAACAAGTATTGTCACACAATGACCGGGGCTGTGCGAGCATCAACTTTATAATCACTTTTTGTGGCCGACCTCCCAGCTAACCCTGTGTAGCATCATCCCATAATAGCAATTACCCATTCATAATTTTCCCCTATACAGTATTATACTATTATACTAAACAACAGTAAACTGGTCTGTTTCCTGACATCATCTGATGTTTTTGTAAATCTTTGGTTATGTTGTTCTGTTTTTCTGCTGCTTGTGCTCTCTGTGAAATTATTAAAAGACAGTTTTGGTAGTGAGCTGGATTAGATCCTAGAAATATGCGACTGCAACACCTTAATATGCATTACAACACACTCCACTCTTTACTATTTTATGTAACATGTGGGAAAAGAAGAATGTGTTTTTTGATTCATTACAAGTTATTTACTGCTTCACTTTGATTTTGTTTATATTCTCCTGCCAAATAAATTTGATAAATTCAGTTTATTGTTAAGTAAAACTGTATGAAATAAAATCCTTTTTGTTTGAAAGAGCTGACATTTTTGTTCTTTGGTGTTTGTTCTAAACACTCGTATGAGCAGCATCCTGCAGGAATCACGTTGATCTTTTTTAAAATTTTACTTTACTTTGTACAGAAAATGTGATTTTGTTTTAAAAAATATTTTCTTACTTCAAAATAATTTCCCTGTCATAGATCTTTATGTAGCCTAACCCTTTAACGGCAAGTGTATCATATGTCATACATACAGCTTTTTGCCAGTTTTTGGATCAGTGTGAATTTTTCCCCCTGAAAAACCTAAATAAATTGCACAATACATTTTAAATAATTGAAAAACCAGATCAGCAAATATGATACAAATTAGATGTCATATATGGAAATTGAAATGTGATTTATTTTTAAACAATTAAATCAAAAATTAAACAAGAGAAGGTTAAAAAAAACACTATTTAAAAAAATAGAATTTTCTGGCTTCAGGCTTTAAAGGTCCAATTTTGTTTCTGGTCTAAATAAAAACAAAGTAAAGTCATAGAGGAAGTGGTTAAGAAACATAAAATAATCAAATATACGTTAACAAATCTCCCAATCTTATCTTGAGTTTTGACTGTTTGCACCAATTAAGCATTTGAAACAATCCTCGTCTTAAATCTTGAAGATTTTAGGTTCAATAATTTAGAAATAATCTTACTGCTGATGCAGCAGACGTCAGTGCACTTGAAACATTTCCCTTGGATCACTTTTGTCTCCTTACAGGATTAAAATAATGAAAAATTATCTGTGATTGTTTGTATGAGTGAGCGTATCACTTCTGCATTACACAATATGCCGATCACAACACTGATATCACAAACATGCTGTTGTTGTTTAATATGATTGTCTGAAAGAGGTCTCTGTTGTAAATGAGACATTGAATGTCAATGGGACGACTGTACTTTGTTATGATTTAATGTTGTCAGTGTTTTGTTTTATGTCATGTTTAAGGATTTGTTCTTGGTTGTATCTCACGTTTAGTTTAGTTCAGGTTCCATGTGTCATTCATTCTGTATGTCTCATCCGTGTGTTTCCCTGCTGCCCAACCGTCATCTGTTTTCTGCTGGCTGTTATTCGTGTTCAGGTTTGTGTTTCTGTTCAGGGTCAGTAGATTAGTTTTCCCAGTATAGTTTAGTTCTCCGTTTACCATTTTGTCCATCTCTTTTGTTGTGTTTGCCTTAGTGGCACCAGCCATTTTTAGCCAACCTGGTTGTCCATTTTAAGATAAATATAAATAAAGGTCAAATAAAATAAAATGCTAAAACAAGAATTATTGGATAAGAAGTTCGTGCTTCTAGCTGTTTTTCCACCTCGGGGTGTAGAGCCTTAAGCACAGACAGCAGGGTCACACAGAGACAGACAGAAAGAGAAGGGCCCCGGTGGATCCTCAGGCCTCTTCTTATAGGGGCCAGTAACTCCTCCTGCTGCTGGGTAACTTCCCACTTGTTCTCCAGCCAAACACAGCAGGAGCAGGGTCCCACTAATTATTAAATCCTACAACAGGGAGTATGCAGCAACAGGTGCTCGTACAACAAGTGGTATAATCTTATAATATACATGTGAATGATACTTGACCTAACTATATAGGTTAAATGCTTAACATGGTGTTTCTCATATATAAAAACATTCCAGTGTAGGTTTATAGTGTATGTGTGTATATATGATTGTTGTCACGGTTAGGTAGGCAAACTGTGTGGAATTAGGAGAGAGAAAGGACCCAAGCACAGACACACAGAGATGTGGTGGATATGAACAAAAGGCGAGCCTTTATTTACGGCTGAACTAAACTACAAACAGGTGGAATAGAGAAAACTAAAATAGACCTAAACTGGGGAAAACTAAGCATGAACATATAACCTTTGTGACTGTGATGTGTTGACTATTTCTGTTGCATTGTTATTGTTTTTTAAGAGACATGTGTTGGTTGTGCTACATGAAAAAATGTTGACAGTGTATTTGGGGAGGGGGGGTAGTTACTGGAGCTGGAGAGTGAGTTGTTCGAGAGGACTCTGCCCGGCATCAACTGGCCTGTTACTGTACCACCTTAATAAACCATGGTGAGGGCAAAACGTCTCATGATTAAGAGTCTACGTGAAAGTTACAGCATATATGTTCAGTGCAGATTGTAGGGTCTATCTTACAATATAAAGCACCTTGAGGCGACTGTTGTTGTGATTTGGCGCTGTATAAATAAAATTGAATTGAACTGAAACGATAGATATGAAGTTTATATAGGAACACATGTCATTCAAAAATCCACAACATTTGCCATGCTAAAAGCATTAGTAAACGACAAACCTGCACTGTTAGTATTTGTCCACATGGTGTCAGCATCTCTACCTAAACAGAGTTGAGATAAGTCAAAACCTTTGAGGCCACAAGTTTGAACTTCAAGTCTTTGCTGGAAAAGTCAGTGAATCTTTTTCTGCAGCCACAAAGGTTTAAATGTTCTTTTCAGTCCTTCAGGCTCAGAGCTGATTTGTCTCAAACTGACTGTAATGCTGAGTGGTTCAAAATGATTACATTGTCATAACATTGCTTTGCTGTTAATCTCTAATGTAAAAGAAAGATGAAACAATAAATCAACTAGTACTTCATTAGCAATGCTGCACCTGCTGCATGGCCACAAGCACCTCCCACTGACACTCCCACTATTCCCAGTATTGCTGAACCTCAGAAATTCCCAAACACTACATTATGCTTCTGATTCATTACTTTGTTGTCGTTTGTGTGTGTATATAAAGGCTTACAGTTTAACCTATACACCCATAGCTGGACTGCCCGGTGGGCCGATGGTGATTTTTCGTTTTTATGGGCCGATGGTTTTTTTTGTTGTTGTTGTTGTTGTTGTTGTTTTTGTAACGGTATAAAAAAAATGAAAGGTGGTGGATTGGCCAGATGGTGGCAGAAGTGTAAAAATAACTCTGTTTGGTGGTGGCTATGGCGGAGCTTCCACAGAGGCCAGCCAGTGGATGAGGGAAAGGGGAGGCTGGAGGGCTGAAAAGGAACGCGATCTGTCCCGTACTTCAGCTAGAATGAAAAAAAGACACAAAGCTGGAGTTATTCTTTACGCTATGAGCTGCCTCTTCTTCTCTCATTCTCCCTCCCTCCCTCTCCTGTTGCTACTTCAATCATGAAACTGATCAATGATCAGCTGATCGGCTTTTCACTCTTGTTTGTTTATCGCCCACTTCGTGCCAGAAAGGGGAAACCAGCGGTGGTCGTGCTAAACAACAGCAACACGTTTAACCTTGATCAGCTGTTGTTAGAATTTATTTAATATTACTTTCTAGTATCAGCTGATGTTTGCTGGAGCCACAGCTGTAAAAGCTGCTGGTCATGATATCAGTTTGGTTATCTGGTGAGAGGGAAACATGCAGATGAAACCTGGAGATGTCCTTACTGAATCATCAGAGCTGAACAGGTGATGGAGAAACGGGTTTACCTTTTAGGTGACATCAATGAGTTGAAGGGAAGTTATGAACTGTTTCTGAGAGACAAATAACACCAGGATCCTTTTCTAAGTAGCTGACAGGTGGTAACTGTGCAGGGGCGGATCTAGCAAAGTTTTGCCAGGGGGGCAGGTAGGGCATTAACAGGGAAAGGGGGGCACAAGGAAATACTTTTCTTTATTATTCTCATTTAAAATGTCTGGCTTTTAACAAATAATTATCTGAATCTTACAAACCTTTTAATCTGATGTAACATGTATATAAATCTATTATTGTACCAGTACTGTGTGTAAAATGCCATCAAAAAGTCAATTAAGTTTTATTCTTTCTCACCTGTCTTTCTGTCTCCTTTCACTTTTTAAAGGTTGCCATGCTAGAAAAAATATTTTGCCCTGCCATGCTGTTTGTTTATGTGGTAAATAAATAGTTTATGAAAATATCACTAAATCTGTCATTTATTATTTTTAATATTCAGTAATGATCATGTCTCACCTCTAGTCTTCTCTGTCTTAATTTCAGGTTTCCACCATGTGTTGTAGATAGTTCAGGAGGTTAACTCGACCAAGCAGTCTTTAGGTTTCGGCTAAGTACTGTTTAGAATACCAGAATAGGGAAGATGATGTAGGTTTAAGTTTATTAAATTGATACACATATATCAGCAAGACAGTGTGCATCACTGTCACAACAGCGTTTGTTTTCATTCAAAGGCTTTATGGTTTTTCCTATAATGGTGGGCCAGTCTCTAGTCAAAATGCCCAGGCCGATTTTTATCCCAGTCCAGCCCTGTATACACCTATAGCTACTATACTATTCTATGTTGAGGTGGTGTGTAAAATCGTTTGTAACTAACATTCATTCCCTGACTGATTTTAAATGAGGCAGACAGAGATCATCAGAGAGAGAGAGAGCTCCAATCCTGCAGGAAAGGAAATGAGAGAGAGATAACACATCCAACAAGAGCATCGAGGTGTGAAGGACATGTGGTGTCTGATGAACACGGTAACATGGGAGGAGATGGAGATAAGGTTGTAGCAAAAAAACCTTCCTACCAGCAGTGTTCAATGGTGAAATGTGGAGGAACAAAGAAAATGCATACAGCTGGATTGATAGCAACAATGCAATGTTGGGTTGTAAAACTTGTGCAGAGGTTTCTGGCCTCGCTGTCTTTAAACCACAGGGCTATGTTTGTCAGAGTGGCCGCTTTATAAAGTTACCATTCAGGTGAGAAACAGAAAGAGAAGCTGTGATCACTGGGACAGAAAATAATAGAGCGAAAACAGTCTTGTGTAAATGGGCTGATTCTTATATAGCGCTTTTCTACTCTCTTGGAGCACTCAAAGCACTAATGGGCTTCATGTGCACATTAGTGCTCAACAAATTGTTTACAAATCCAAAGAGGAGAAAGTAGAAAGAACATGTGACAAAATGAACACGGCTACTTACAAACACAGTGACTGTCCTCAGACAGCACACACAATAGTCAAGTAATTCAGTTCAATTCAGTTTAATTGTCTTTTTCTGTAATTTGGTGCTATATAAATAAAAGTTGACTTAAATAGAATTTTTATTATAAGGTGTCAAATCATAGCCACAGTCACCTCCATGGGCTTTATAATGTAAGGACTGTACAATAATACAGAGAAACACTCCAAATCAGACGACTATGAGTGAGCAGTTGGTGACAGTGAGAATGAAAAACTCCTTTTTAACAGGAAGAAACTTTTGACAGAATCATACCTTTTCTGCTAAAACTGTTTATGTTGTTCTCCACCTTTTCCTTAACCAGACCAGACCCTTGTACTGCAGGATTAACCTGAGTGTCCCAGTCCTGGACTGTTTTTTTAATCATGAGGATCCCAGGCCTTATTTTTGTTGATGTATTATAAATATTCTTGTTTTATTGTTATTGTCATTTACTTTATTCTCATTAAATACATATTCATTTAAAATTGTTCAAAGTTAGCATAATGTTCATACAGGTTAAAAATACCTGTAAGTATGAGTTCACTGACAATTACTGTTTGTTTGTTTTAATCAATTTATTCATAACATAAAACTGTTAAACTAATGCAACACATATAACAACGTAACAAATATACCATAATAAATAAATTTCTTAATGCATAACACATTTTGGAACTGATCTTTCAAGAAGTGAAAACAGTCTGTTCATCCTCTGCTCTCCTCTCCTCAGCCTCTCTTTGCTGCCTCATGTCCTCTCTGATGAGGTCTAGCAGCTCATCATCCCTCTCTCTTTTCCTCTTTCTCCCTGTTGTGGGTGGCTGATCGTCTTCCTCATCACTTTCGTTTTGGTCACCACTGCTGTGCTTGGTCCTGGAGTGTCTTATGGAAGAGAGGAATGCCTTCCATTAGGCCTCTGTCCTATCACCTCATCCATGAGGGCAAACCAGGGCCAAGGAGCAGCAGTGGGCTTCCCACTTTTCACAGCAGAACTCAAGAAGAATACCGTCTGGACATCACAGGTTCTGTACAGTATGAGGGTTAATAAAACTGTACTCATATGAATATGATGTGTAAATTGATTTATTCTTGTACCTCGATGCCACAGTGGTCGAATTCTTCACCCCAGTGAAGAGATGATCATTTTCTCCTCTCATTTTAATAAACAGAGCCGTTTGGTCTTTGTTCCCTAAAACATATCAAACTGAAATCCTGAAATCCAAAATCCTGGGATATGGTGGGCCATGAAGGATACACCCGACCCATCCTTCAAATCTGGGGAAATGAAGGACGCATTTGTCGCCGCCTTTGGAGGACTCTTCGAATTTGGACAGCCTTCGTCGCGTCGCTGTGACGTAATTGCCTACAAATGCAGCCATCGAAGAATGCTACCCCTGAATTTGGACACAGCCTGTGTCTCAATATGTGTTTTGCATACTTCCTGTTTTACTTCCATAGTCACTTGTGCTTTGTGCATCATGTTGAGTTTAGATTGTGTCCAGCTGTGCTTCCCAAGTGTCTCCTCTTAGCTACGATTCCCTCCTGTGGTTTGTTCCCTCATTTTTTTGTGTGTGTATTTATGCCTGCGTCTCTCTCTGTCGTCAGCATATATAAGGAAGGAGCTTTTTAATCAGAAATGCGTTCTTGTCCTTTTTGACTTTAATGACGAGCTTGTTTTACTAAATTAACATGTAGTAAGATTTGAAACTGCAGTGACTGAGACCAGAAACCTTTGCACAAAGTATTTACTGGTGTTTTAAACTCTGACCTGTAGATCAGACCATGACAGGAAGGATCACTTTTTAAAGAGACGTGGCTGATGGAAAATATTGTGTTAACATTTTTGTAACCGCAAGTTCGCAAATAGCTGTAAGTCTATCTGCACCATCTCTGTACTTAAACAAACATCAATGACCTCATGTATATGAGTGTGTGTGTGTGTGTGTGTGTAGGTGTGTGTGTGTGTGTGTGTGAGATGAAACATACGTGATCATGAGGGTGAGAAACCACAACAACACCCCACCAGAGGCAAATAGAGAAAGATCCAGGACACCCAAAAACAACCATGTGTCCACACCAGCAGAAGCAACAAGGAGCTAAAAAGAAAGAGCGCCTAAAAACCAACTGGCAGCTGATCCTGTCAGAGGTTGGCCACCCCACTAAGAGCTGAGGACAGAGCCCCAGGGCTCTGTGCACATGCACATAAATGCACAAAGACACACACCTGAATCAACCCACCGTTCTAAAACCCTTCACCCTGTGTCAGTATTTCTGTGAAGTATAAATGAAAGTTTGCACGCAGCTGCAGGCTTATCTGCACTTAAAAAACCTCAGTGATCTCATGTTTTTCTCCATCAGCCCACAGAATGAATCTCAATGTCTCCTGAAAACACTTTAGCTCTGTGCTATGTGATTATGTCTTATTCTTGCTATCAAACCTCAGGATGTGTAAAGAACTGGAAGCTGAAGCAACATGGAGTTTGTTGCAATGCTTTGTGTATTTACTCAATATGCATTCAAGTTTAAAGTTACTTTGGCAACATGAGTAAAAATATAAAAATAAAAGTTTTAAGGAATAATTATTAAAATGCCAGTAGATACACAACAAATACATCCTGACATCTCACCTCTGTTTTTGACCTTCTGCAAATAATTTTTGGTTTTTAATAAATAATTACAATCCACAGTAAAACTGAAAACAATGAATAAGTGTTGATAATGTTTTAGAGTTCATTCACTCGTATTGTAGGGACACCATAATATCTTCTGACATATCAGTCTACACAAAGCTAAACAGTTGGACTGAACTTCTGTCGATTCATACAGTATGTTATTCTCATTTATTTCTTTATGTTGTACGTTGAAACTTTTGTGACCTTGATAGAGACCATATGGAAGATTTTTTGATGACCCACAGTTAAGTCTCTGTGTTCCAGTGATCACTTATCTGTAACTCAGTTTTCTTCATTTGTTGCTATTGAGGCCTGAAATGATCAGCTTCAGTAAGCTTTAGTAAAGGTCACCTTTTTTGCTACTTTGATTCTTAGTCTGCATGTGACTCTGGAGAGAATTGCATAGTCTTTGTTGGTAACATGTAACATTCACTTTGATGTGCCAATAGATACATTTATTTGTTGTCTTTGTTAATTTAATTTGTGAAACATACAGGTCTTTAGTTTCAGTTCAACCACACAGTGAGTCACTTACTCTGTTTGGGTGTCAGCCAAACATAGAATTTAACCACAAGGTGAAAACATGCACAGATCTGAGGTCAAAGGAGCATTTTTTTTTTATTATAGTACTGCATGATGATGTTTCAGCTAAGAGTCAGATAAAATCTCTACATGTTTTTATGCAACATGAAAGAAGAATTTAGACATAATTCCTCCGATAAAGAATCAAAATGTAAAAAAATCATTAAAAAGACTTAGATATAAAAATGCAGGCTGCTAAACAGAAAAGGGGTTTTGGTACATTCACTCCCAGTGACTCCCAGTGTGCTGGAGGAGGAATAATGCAGCATGATAATGATCCAGGGGACGCTGCAAAAACATGTCAGAGTAAAAAAAAGACCTGGAAAGATATGACTTAAAGCAATGGAAAACAACACAAGAATCAAGTTTCTATGTTTGTCACAAAACTGCTGCGGTCAAAGCCACAGGAGCTGTTTGAGTTTGGTGTAAAAGGGAAGGAAGCACAGAGAGACCAATCAGAAGAAGAACCTGTAGAAAAACTCTGTCACACCTAAACAAAACACGACTTCTCTTTTTTTCTGCAAAGTAAAACTGTTTGAAATTATCTGCAGATCAGTGCAGCAGGCTGGATGTGACGATGGGGCACTCTTTGCTCTGCATGATGGGCTTTTTCTGTAAGTACACGTCTGACATTGTTTGAATGGCATCGATTAATAAAAATGTTTCTGATCTCTGAGAATTAGTGAGTCACTGTTTAGAGCTTGTTTAGCAAACAGGAGAAATTTGGTGATTATTGTTCATCCCTAAATGAACAATAATCAATAATCAGAGTAAAGTCTTTAAAAAAAACTTTACTCTGAGGTAAAATATCTGATGAGGTTTTATTCATTATTTTAGTGCTCAGTACAGTCATCTGTGGAAACGCTGAAGGTAAGAAACACTGTTATTATTCCAGTTCATATATGTAGCTGTTATCTCCTACAATGCTTTAAATCAGGGGTGTCAAACTTATGGCCCACTGGCCACATTTGGCCCTCAATACAATTATTTCCGGCCTGCGAGCCAGTTATTAATGGTCCGTTGGTATGTGGGAGCTGAATCTTCAGCCCTGCTAAGAATCCGTGCTTTGATGGGCACACCATGTGGCCAATCACATGCAAAGTCAGGCTGGGATCATACCATTATGTGAAAGAAAGAAAGAGGGGGGGCAGACCAAAAAGGTAAATCAGGAAACGGAAAGAGAAATGTTTCTGTTTTTCAGCATCTACTATAGAAATACAGTGTAGATATAATGTAGATGAGCTACCAGAAGTTTCTCTCTAATTAATGTTTTTTGATTCCTCTGCTGTTTTGGCGAAATGTTTAGGTGTTTCCAGTTCGTGTGGTCTAGGTCTCAGGTCGAGGTCTCAGTGTTTCCTGTTTTACTTTGACAGTGTCCCAATCTGTGTTCAGTTTTGCTTCCTGTATTGTGTCATTATGTTTATTCACCCCAGCTGTGTTCTCCGTGTGTTTCCTGTTTTCTCGTCACCATCTTGTATATTTATGGAGTGAGTTGTCAGTCGTTCTTTGTCAGGTCATTTATAAACACTATCTCATGTTTCCACAGTTCTGCCAAGTATTCCAGATTTCACATATTTAGCTTTCTTAGTTTAGGTTTTTGTGATCAGTTTCTTGTTTAGTTAATGTCTTGTTATCGGCCATAATAAAAGGCACAGTTTTTGTTAAAATCTAGTTTTCTTCTCGTTGTCTGCACTTGGATCCTCATTCAGAAAGGCGAGTTTCACTGGTTTGGCCCACTTGAGATTAAAGTGGCTGTCATGTAAAATGAGTTTGACACCCCTGTTCTAAATGACATCCTCCCTGTTTAGATTTGATATAACACACCTATCATTTCATTTATTATTATTTTGATTTTAAAATGATCATATTAAGAGTGTGCCGCCTTCATACAGACTAATTCTCTTTTCATGGATGTTTATCTGAACAGATTACAGTACAAATTTACAAGAAGATGATGATTTGTGTGGGTAGTGCAGTGTATCTCACTGATATTGGATGTGTGCTGCTTACCTCAGTGTATGCTTTTGTATTAACTCTTGGAGTTCTCAAATCCTTATACAAAGCTACACATAAAAAAAATTGAACGGAAATACTAGATACTCCAGCTTCCTCCCACAGTCTAAAGACATGCACTTATTGGGGTTAGGTGAATTGATTATTTTAAATTGCCGATAAGTGAGAGTGTGAATGTTTGTCTGTCTCTCTGTTTTAGCCCTGCAACAGACTGGCGACCTGTCCAGGGTGTACTCTGCCTCTCGCTCTATGATAGCTGGGATAGTCTATAGCCTCCTGCGACCCTGATAAGGATAAGCGAAAGAGAATGGACAAGAGTTTAAAGTGGGATTCAGGAGGTGCAGAACCCTAAAATCAGTTTTTAATGGCTCAGCCTAATTTCCATTGAGAGCTTCCGTAGATTTTCTTAGTGTACGGGCTGTGATCAGCTGACCTGCTGCTCTTTGCAGATTTATCCACCTGAATTCAGTCAGATGTAAGCAGATGTTTCATGAGTTGTCCTCGTCTCTACACTGACAGTACACTGTTTATACTGACTTTATATTGGACTGCCACTGTGCACCAGTCACACACTGATCTTTCCTTTAAATCCATCACAGTACAGCAAACTAACCTGTTTATCCTGCACTAATCTGTAGAGGATTTTCATGCAGCCTTTAAATAACACAGTGATTCTACCTCAGTTTGTTTTGCAGCATGCTTCACACTATTAAAAGCATAATGTCAACATAAATACTCAAGTAAAGTACAGATACCTTACATACAGTAACAAAGTATTTGTACTTCCCACCTCTGGAAATAAGTAAATTGTGTGATATTTGACTATAAAACTGAAGTTGTTTACATGATATTGTGTGTTTATGTGTTGATGTTCAGTCTCACAGTTTAGATTTGTGCACACCTGGTTGTTTTCAGTCACTCTGCTGGTAGAGTCTAAATATCATTTAATCTGTTTAGTAAAAACTAAACGTTTTATTGTTGATTTTTAGTCAAATTGTTACCAGGACACAAAAATATAATTACAATTAACAAGAGCAGTAAAACCAGGATAGTTTTGTAATGATAATGATATATTTTTATTTGATCAGCTCCTCCTGAGCCCACTGTGACCCTCCAACCATCCACGACTCAGATATACAGAGGTGAGACAGTCACTCTTGATATTCAGGGAGGTGGACGTATGAATGGAGACGAGACAAGTTAAACGCACCTGCTCACTTGTTTTAATTTGTATTGCACAAAACAGAACAAAATACTAATAAAAGTAGTGTAAAATAATAATAAATAATTGTCCTCATTTTAGGAGAGACTGTTCTGCTATGTTAGCCTTTCTCAAACTGCTCGTATGTTTACTCATAGCAGCAGTTTTTTCACTTCGTTTATCTTTAAATCTCCAGCTCTGAATCCATCACTTGAGGTTTAACAGCATTGTTAGCAAACAACAGCTAACTGACAACTAATGGATTATATGTTCATAAATGTATAAAACATTTAAAAGGTATAAAAACAACTTTTTATTGTTGATTTTTAAGTCGAATTATCCGTCTGCTAATGATATATTTTATTTGATCAGCTCCTCCTAAGCCCACTGTGACCCTGCAGCCATCCTGGACTCAGATATACAGCGGTGAGACAGTCACTGTCAGATGTGAGATTCAGGGAGGTGAAGGAGCTCAGTGGACGTATGAATGGAGAGCAGCCAAGTTAAACACACCTCCAACATCCAATGAATACAGAATCAACAGCACTACTGAGTCTGACAGTGGAGGATACAGCTGCCGGGGCAGAAGAAGCTCTTCCTGGACAGAGTGGAGTGACATCACCTTATTGAAAGTAACAGGCAAGTTGGACATATTTCACACGTTTTAATTTATACTACACAATGTTTCATCCAAAGACACAACAAAATACTGTCTTTCAATAATACTGTTTTTTTTTTTTTTGGATTAATATCATAAGTACTCACAGTGAAACATTTGGAAGGAAAAAAGATTTCCACATGTGGATTTATTGCTGCACTTCCATCAGTTCTTTTGTTTTTAGTATTTTCACATTAATTTCTCGAGGTTTCAGGTTTGACCTAAAAATACAGTATAATTGTACCAGAGACTGGTCTGCACACACACACACACACACACACACACACACATACATTTCCCTCCATTCTGCTCCACTCTGACTCTCAGTCTCAGTCTGCCTCCGCTCCTCCAGACCCCAGCAGCTACTAAAATAAGGGAAAAGGTCATTAGTGCGGCTGGGATCAGCTGTTTCTGCCACCCACCCCTGACGCTGTCCCCTCAACCTTCAGCTGAGCCCCAAACCACACCCACCACAGGTGTTCACGAGTGTCAGAATACCTTTAATGATACGAGAAGAAGAACCTCTAATGTAGAACAGGTCCATATGTGGATCATTTGTTTACAGTTCAGTTTATGGAAAATCAGTGAGAGTTACCTCGATCTGCTGCTGATGAAGTTTTCAGTAAACTTTGTTGAGCCCACCTGCTTGATGTTTCAAACTGTTTCCTGTCACATGTTTACATTCCTTATTATTAAAAGAAAGTCTGTTTAAATCCACTAGTTCAGAAAAGTTTGGACTTGGATTATAAATTTACATATTATATCAATTATCTATAAATAGATTTTGGCAAAGCTACTTTTGTGTTCACCACACAGAGTCAGACTGATCCTGTTCTCCTTATATGTGTTAATATTGGACATGTAATTGAGACACATGGTGCATCTTCTTATTTTGCATATGTTACCAACCAAGATTATCTTTCTTTATTGTCTTTATTGTCTTTTTATTGAATTTTTTGCATATGCTGATAACACATAGATATGCAGTACTTATGCTTAGACCATGTGACTCTGGCATGTTGAGTTCTCTTAATGACTGTCTTTGTGAGGCTCAAACTGAATATCAGCCAATGTCCTCATATCACAAAAGAAATGCAGTCATGTATTTATGTCTTTAAGTAATAATTAATACAACAAAACTTTTTTATTGCTGATTTTCAAGTCATATTGTCTTCAGCATGCAAAATTATGATTACCATTAACAAGAGCAATAAAAACTGGGACAACTTTAATAATGATTTTATATTTAAGTTTGCTAATGATATTTTTTTAACAGCTCCTCCTAAGCCCACTGTGACCCTGCAGCCATCCCGGACGCAGATACGCAGCGGTGAGACAGTCACTGTCAGATGTGAGATTCAGGGACTTGAAGGAGCTCAGTGGACGTATGAATGGAGACGAGGCCGGGTAAAATTACATGAAATATCCAGAGAATACAGAATCAGCAGAGCTACTGAGTCTGATGGTGGAGAATACAGCTGCCGGGGTAGAAGAAGCTCTTCCTGGACAGAGTGGAGTGACATCACCACATTGAGAGTAACAGGTAGGTTGAACACATTTCACTCATTTTAATTCCCAAAACACAACAAAATACTTTAAACAGTACTGCAGGTTTTCTTTAGTTTAGTATCCAAAGTCATGTAAAACAGTTTTTTCATTATAAAAATATTCAGTCGTCACTCAGAGTCAAACATCCGGAAAAAAAAAAAAAAGTGTTTGTAACATGAAAATAATAAACGCAATTGTCATTGTCCCAGCTGCCTCGTGTCCGTCATATTGTCTACAGCATGGAAAATTATGATTACCATTAACAAGAGCAATAAAAACTGGGACAACTTTAATAATGATTTTATATTTAAGTTTGTTAATGATATTTTTTTTAACAGCTCCTCCTAAGCCCACTGTGACCCTGCAGCCATCCTGGACTCAGATATACAGCGGTGAGACAGTCACTGTCAGATGTGAGATTCAGGGAGGTGAAGGAGCTCAGTGGACGTATGAATGGAGACGAGGCCAGGTTAACATACGTCAGTCATCCAATGAATACAGAATCAGCAGAGCTGCTGAGTCTGACAGTGGAGGATACAGCTGCCGGTGCACAAAGACCTATTTGTTAACAGAGTGGAGTGATACCATCACACTGACTGTATCATGTAAGTTGGAGATCTGTTTTATCAACATTAGTAAGAATCTGTTTTTCTTGCAGCTTTGTAGCTGTTTCATTTGTGCTGCTCAGTCAAATATTTTGCTTTTATTCTGATAACCAAAAACTGTGAAAAGCAGTTTTTTATTCACAGTGAAGAGAACCAAACATATCAGAGTAACTTCTCTGCTGTGCAGCTCTAATACATGAAGAGCAGAACAAATGCTGAACCTGTTTCAGCTGCTCCACCACATCCACTAAGAACAACAGTTACATCCATTAATTGCTCTTCTGTATTTGTGTTATTTTTATTTTTATTACTCCCTGTTGCACCAACATATGATGCAGTTACTTCAGTTGTTTTTAGCATGTTGTCTATTGTTGAAATGATCTTAGAGGTTTCAGGTTTTAGTTAAAGAGTCTGCTCTCATCAGAAACACACACTGGATCTTTTTCACTTAATGAACTCTGAACTGCAGACGACAATATGTCCTCATTTTGTTTGACGCTGGTCTGTGCTGGTATGTTATTAATTTAGGCTAATGATATTTAATGAGTATATAAATTACTCATAATCATCTCACAGACAAAACATTATGTACAGCTACTTTCAGTGCCATTGATATTTATTTAGAGTTTTTTCTCTAATTGATCTTTCTGAGTTAGCTTCAGTAATTACTTCCTCCAAACCATCGATGTGTCTTTTAAAACCCATTCTGACACATCTGTGCACATCGACAGGAAATGTCAGCTTCCACAGCAAAAGAATATAAAACACACTTACAAGGACTCATCTTAGCTATCAGAGGCTTCAACAGCAGATTTAGTAAAGAACACAAGGACATAGCATGATAAGTACAATCAGATCATATTAACCTGGGTTACTTTCTCATTATCGATGAATGAACTAATTCATGCTTTAAATTAATGATAGCAAATGAACTATACATTTATTAATTAATTTTAAATGCTCAGAAGTAAATATTAAAAAAATTTGCTGTGCGGATCAAAACAGTATTTCAGAGTATTTTGTGTTACACACTTTGTTACAGCTTCACCAATAAAGTTTTGTGATATTTGATCATTCACATGTTTCCATCCAGTTCTTTAAATTGTTCTGATTCAGTCATTTTTACTTTTATGTTCTTGTTCTAAACTGAACTGCAGCGAAACCAAAGGCTGAACTGAGAGCTGATAGGACAGCTGATCCAGTAGGGGGCAGTGTGACCCTGACCTGCTCTGTGAGCCCATCATCATCATCATCATCATCATCTGGATGGAAATACTACTGGTACAGATATGACAGCAATTATAAACTTGTGACCTCACCGGATGCAGTGTTTCTATCAAATGAACAAATCAGTGTCTCAGAGGGAGGACGCTACAGGTGCATAGGAGGAAGAGGAGAACCAGTTTACTACACAGAGTACAGTGAGTCAGTCAGGATTGACACAATCGGTGAGTTTAAATGTAACTTCACACAAATCACTACATCTGATTGTAACTGAAAGTTTTGTCTTTCATGTGTTTTTATTGTACTTTCTTGAACATTAACAGTGTCAAACAGGCCTGTTGTGACTCTGTATCCAAACTGGTCTGAGATATACAGAGGAGAGACGATCACTGTCAGATGTGAGATCCATGGAGGAGACACTGAGTGGGATTATGAGTGGGAAACAAACAGCACCATAAAACCTCCAAATCAAAATGAATACAGGATTAGATCTGCTTCATCATCCAGCAGTGGAAACTATCGCTGTAAGGGCAGAATGAAAAGTTCATGGCATAACACAACAGAGTGGAGTGATTCAGTCACACTGACAGTTTCTGACAGTAAGTCATATTTGCTTTAAGCTGTTTGAACACTTTGTAAAATGTGTTTCTGTTCATATAGACTGAGATTATTATTCTTTGTATAAACTGAGCTCACTGTTCAGAGACTGTACTACATGTTCACTGAGAGAAAATCTTTGTTGAACAGATAAACCCCGTCCTGTCCTCACTGTGTCTCCATCATGGCTGAGTCCTGGAGCCTCAGTAACTCTGAACTGTCAGGTTGAACATCCGTCTGCAGGATGGAGCTTCTACTGGTATAAAGCTGTTCCTGATCTGAAAACATACAACTATAAATCCTCCAGTTATGAGCTGCTACCTGATGGCAGTGGGACTGCACAGGACTCCTACATCATTCATGGACAGACACACACAGCAGGATATGTGTGCAGAGCTGGAAGAGGAGACCCAGAGTATCACACTGATCACAGTCAACCAAAGTTTGTCTGGTCTGCAGGTCAGTTTGTTTCTCTCTAATAAATTGTGTCATCACTTTAATTCACCATTATTTTTCTTGCAGCAACATACTGACATTGAAATCTGATGTCCAACGACAATTAAAATGCATTAAATTATTATATTTAAGTTTCCTCAAGAAGGATTAAATTGAATCTCATCCTTTCTCACTACATTCAAGTAAACTGAACTTCAGTCAAACACTTCTGTTGTTATTCAAATTCCTCCTTGTTTGATTCTCACAGAGTTAAACAAGGATGAATTTTGTCTCCAGCTCTTTTTTTAAATTTTCATGTTGATGATTTGAAAGTCTGTAAATCTGGCAGGACTCATGTGAAGCACATTATGTACACAGATGATCTCGTGGTCTTTGGTCCTCGTAGTGCTGGTCTCCAGCAGCTCCTTCACACATGTTGTTGTGCTTTTGCTGTGGAGAATGATATCAGACATGATGCCTGTAAAAGTGCCGTCGTGATTTGTAGAAGCAAAGAGAACAAACATTAAAGATCTCCTGATGTTAAACTGTCTGATAATGATCTGACTGTTTGTAATAAGGTCACAAATGTCAGACATCTTATTACACGACAGATGATGAAGATATTTGCTTGTGCAACAACAAACATGCACACTGTGGACAAACTGTAGGAAAGCAGGTTAACAGAAACTTCAACATTTAAATCTGCATTAATAAATCTCATTCTTAGATTTATTTGCAGTTATGGTGGGTTTAGCAAGAACAAATATTTTCACTGTGATATTTTGAATGCTAACATCTGTGAGCTTTGTCTCTTCACTGCATGTTGTTTTCAGATGTTCATTCAGCAGCGTCTCTCACAGTGAGTCCTGACAGAGTGCAACACTTCACCTCTGACTCCGTCTCACTGACCTGTGAGGGAAACTTCACTGAGTGGAGAGTGAGGAAGTTCTCTGAGGACGGCCGACTCTCTGACTGTAGGAGAATGACTGGATCCACATGTAACATCTACACATCAGAGTCAGATACTGCAGTGCACTGGTGTGAGTCTGGATCAGGAGAGTTCAGCAGTGCAGTCAACATCACTGTACAGAGTATGTTATTATACATTTACTTCTTGGATCTGAATGATTTAGACGTCACATGAACATTTGTCCCAGCTTTGCTCTATGTGAACTAATTCTATGTGGCAAAACAAACAAATTGAGAATTTCAGACAATTTTAGGCAGCAAAACATCAAAAAATATTCTTGGTTTTTGTTCTCTAGTTAAATTAGTATTTTATGTTTTCTCCATCAGAATAAAACGCTAAAAAGCTCAACATCTCTGTCATCACATTAGATAAACTTTTATTGTCTCCATTCAGAGTAATTTAGGGAAACACATCATAACACACATAACACAGTAACATGCAGGGAAGATGAAGGGAGCATCCCAACTATATTTCCAGTCGACTTAACCAAATTTTGAATTTGGGATCCGAGCTCAGAAAGTTTGTCAAACCATGTAATGATACCATAACAGATTCAACAATCTCCTTATAAAATAGCAACATGATGCTTTTATTTACTCCATGGACCCTCAGCCTTCTAAAAAATGCAAACACTGACTACATGAATAATCCACATGATGAACCCACTGTAACTGAACATCTAAACACTGTCATGTTGTCACTTGTTCAAACTTCACTCCAGTAAATAAAACCAGGCTGAGATCTCCAATTGATCTTTGATCAAAGATCATTATAAATATGACGACGATTATTTTTCTTTATACTTAACAAGGTGTGTTTCTTACACCACTGCACAATCCCTTCAATCTCAGTTTTGTAAATGGCAACATCTGAATCTTTGGTTAACAGACTAAGAACTGCTGTATCATCAGAAAATGTAATCACATAGTTATTTGTACACTGATTTCCATAATTTTTTTAATATAATATGAAAAGAACAGGAGAGCTGACACAGCCCTGTGAGACTCTTGTTCTTATAAACTGTATGTGTGAACAAGTAGGACTGACTTTAACTTCCTGTTGTGTTTGAATGAAAATAGCCAAACAACCATGTGATTATATAGTGATCCACCTTCATGTTATTTAACAGTGTATAAGTGTTTGTGGTATTAAACACTGATATTAGATCCATAAATAACAATCGTGCATAAGCTGAGCGGTTTTCTAAATGCTTTAAAATCAAGTGAGTTAAAGTAATCAAGCCATCATCAGTGCTTCTCCCAACATTATATTCAAATTGTATATTGATAGTGGTTATATGGCTATATACTTCTAAGCATATATAAATATATATTTCTAGGCATAAATGACAATCCAACAATACAAATCTAACATATATCACTTCAAAAGTCACTTCACAACCATAATGCAAATGATTGCATTACTATTGATGTTACTGCTGCAGGTCTGTGATCATTATTTTGCTGATTGCAGCCTTTCTCTATATCGTGAGGATGAAGCTGATATCAATAGGTCTCCAAGCTGGATTCAGCTCATCAGCAAATTTTTAAAGAGAAAAGCTGAAACAGCATCAGGCCCACAGCCCTTCTTGGTATTTAAGTTTTTAAATGTAATTATTTTTTTTTCATTCTATTCACAACACTTAGATCAGTTAGTAAGTGAGTCTCTGTTAGATCACATTATGAGCTTACAAAATCTAACCATCAGCCGTTCAACTTCATTTACTACATGCATTTCTTTCTTACCTGGATTCAAGTCGATCATCTGTTTCACAGAGTCGCTTCTGTGAAAATCTCCCTGAAGCTTACATGTCAGCTTTTTCTAAAAGTGTGCACCAGCTGATGTGACTGAAACAACTGTGTGTGATTGTTTCACAGATGATGGTAATGGTCCTATCCTGGTGAGTCCTGTTCATCCTGTGACTGAGGGAGCTTCTGTTAGTCTGAGCTGCAGTTTGAAAACACAAAAAATACTTTCCAATGTGTTTTTCTATCACAATGACAAACTTATTCAAAATGATACCCGAGGGGAGCTGAAGATCTCTGCAGTGTCAAAGTCTGATGAAGGTTTCTACAAGTGTCAGTACTCAGGAAGAGAGTCAGCACAGAGCTGGATGTCAGTTAAAGGTGAGCAGGATCAAAACATTTGATGGATTTTTGTAAAAATGATTTTCATGCTTAATAAGGAACATTAGATTGTCTGTTTAAAGGCTTGAAGTCACATGTAACTATTTTGTGAGAACGTTTATAAAATCATGTTCTGAAACATGCAATATAATAATTATAGTTTAATAATACCTAATTAGTATTTGTTGTTACAGTAACTGTGTCAGGAGCTGACAGCTCTTCATCTCCTGTGTGGTTGATGGTTGGACTGGTTTGTGGAGTCTCTCTCATTATTATTCTCCTGCTCTTGTTGTATCTCTGCAGACAGTCCAAGTGTAAGAGCCTCTTCTTTTCATGCTGTATTAGAGAGTTTATTTACTACATACACTTTAATTATTCACACATATACATGTATTCTGATCTCATGACACTAAATATCAGTGGAACAATTTATACATGACAAACATGTGTAATAACATTTGTCTCTTTCACAGATTCC
This sequence comes from Oreochromis niloticus, assembly GCF_001858045.2. Classification (NCBI taxonomy): domain Eukaryota; kingdom Metazoa; phylum Chordata; class Actinopteri; order Cichliformes; family Cichlidae; genus Oreochromis; species Oreochromis niloticus. Next base: position 21,297,057 of record NC_031967.2, read on the forward strand.
TGCTTCACCTGGTTGGTAAAATACTTTTTATTATTATTTTAAACAAACATCAGTTACTTTTGACTTTATTGTGTTTATTTCATGTTTTAGGTCGATCCAGTCTGAGAGTCACAGTCCGGGCTCCTCCACAAATCATGGAGTCAACCAGGATGAAACTCATGTGTACGACTCTCTTCAACATGGTCAGCATTTATACCGATCTTTATTATCTTTATTAATATTGACTTTTATTAAACCTCCATTAACATGAACATTTATCAGGTTCAGTTTGTGTTCAGCTGTTTTTCAAAGAACATTTAAAGATCTTACAGTCCTGGTTTTGACTCACACAGTGTTTCTGTTTTTGCTCTGATCTTTAGTGTAACTGTAATAAAATGATTAATGTGAGCCTGGCTTGTTTTTTTCTTTAGGTACTGCTGACGTCTATGAATCAGTCACACAAGTGAACAGAAATGGTACAGTATATGTGCTGGAAAGCACAGAGCAGTTAGAGATGAAACTTGTTTTTGATTTAATGAAACTAATTCGATGTGACATGTTTTTACAATCCTGTAAATAAAATTATCAACATTTCAGGAGCAGATGAATATGAAAATGTCGCCTCCTCTCTTATTGACTTTAAAGGTCTTAGAAGAAACAGTGAGTACATAAAACCTGTGCAGTTTAAAAATAAAACAAACATCCTTTAAAACATATTTTTTTCCTTTGTGGATGAATTTGATGATCTTCACAGGGGATCACGACACACCAGAGCAGAGTGCTGTTTACTACAATGAAGTTGGGACCCACAGGTACAGTCACAACAGTCTCATTGCGTGTTTGGTTTGTTAGATCTCCACCTCACAGAAACACATAATGTTCAGAGACACTGGATACAAAGTCTGAGCTTCCTGGATGCTGTTATCACCTGCTGGCTGACTAACAGCTACTTTGAAACCAGTTTTACACAAAAGCTTTTTCTCCAGTTGCCAAGCTCAGCTCTGTATCACCTACTCTGAAGATTAGGCCACTTAAATGTGTAAAGAAGGAAATACATTTAATTTCATTTTCACATGTTTTGCACAAAATAAATCTTTACTATGCAGAACACATAACAAATGATACCATGTGTATATCAGAGACCACATGTTTAAATCAATGGAAGTAAATCAGGATGATTTCCTCCTCCACACAGGTGCAGAGGTGTGTCTGAGGGCTGCAGTTTCTAAACAAAGCCTATAAGGTACAGTTAACTTTACACTCTCTGTAAAGACTCAAACACACAGAACAGAACTTTACTTTACATCGAGGGCAGACGATGTTTTTATAATAAATGTTATTGTTAGAGTGAATTGTTAATGTTCGTCATTTTTATGCTTGCCATCTCTACATTGTTTAACTGTGGGATGAAAGCAGTTCCACAGTCCCCCTCCCCAGATTCTTGAGTTTTTGGGTGAGGGGCTGTAGGTTTGATTACAGACACATCCTATCTGGAAGGTCTGTTTGATGTAAGCTTCCTGCCCAGCAGGAGGACACACACACACACACACACACACACACACACACATATATATACATACAGTGCCTCGTCTTTGTAACCAAGGGGGGTTAAGAGGGGAGGTACGTGTTGTAAACTATTGTGTGAACTGTAACAGTTTGTCAATAAATAGCTGCGAGGGAAGCTGCTCTTTGAAGGACTTTGGGCTGGAGACAGGTTAGGAGCGTGAGCTCCAAGAGCTGGTTCTTGACCAAAGGCCTCCCTTGCGCAAGTAATCGATCGAACACTGTTGCCTTGTTTTTCTTTCATGGGAATAAGTCCTGGATACAGCGGGGTCTGAGTTTAGACCCAACAGTTATTATTTTCCAACAGGAAGCCACAGATGGGACAGGCACGAGGTGCAGCCAGTGACCCCATTAAACTGATGTTTTACTGTCCTTATTTTCCTCAAGTTATTGGTTCTGTTATTAGTTACCTAATATAAACTATTGTGAGTCATTTGACTGAAACTAACCAACTGACCTGGTGATGTCATGCTCTGTACTGACAGAATACCTGTGTTTTTACACCTTTAAGCAGTTATTTCTTAAATCCAGCTTCACAGTCAGAGTTACATCTGTGTCAGTTTTTGAGAGCTGGGCTCCATGATGTAAATTAGCCTTTATACATGTAGTGTTTCTGTCCCCTTTAATGCTGAACACCTTATGTGACATTTTCACACAACAATACTTCTCCTCAGTATTGATTTTTCTTTTGCATGTTTGCCATCCTCCATCTTCCACTTTTACTGATTTGGTTCATGTAAACATTTCTGATGGTTTCATGTTCATCAAAATATTTTAATCTGCAGTTTCAAGTCTTAGAGATTACATCACTTTATATTCACAGACTTGAAGTTGAAGTTGTTGCTGTTCTTAGGAGACATTTCTCTTTTGTTCTGGTATCAAATTGCTTCGTGTTTGCTGAGTTTCAAGCTCTTTCTGTTCAGCTGTCAAACTGTTGCTCATGTTTCCAGAGCAGCTTTTCTTCTGCTCAGATTAAAAATTTACAGTCATTTCTGTTTTGTCGATTTGCCAAATTGTTGCTCAGTTGTTGAGAATCACTTGTTTTCTGTTCTGTTGCCAAACTGTCTGTCAGTTTCATATAGACATTAATTTGCTCTTGTTCAGTTGCCAAGTTGCTGCTCAGTTGCTTTGAGTCAAAGTTCATCTCAGTTGACAGGTTGCATTGTAGTTTTGAAAAAAACCCCAAAAACTTTCCAAACTGTCTTTCAGAATAATTTATTCTCAGTTTTCTGCTCAGATGTCTGATTTTCTCCTCTTCTGTTCAGGTTCAGTCATCTTCTGCTCAGTTGTCTAAAGTCAAGACTGTGTCAGGGTTCCTGGGTGGTTCACCCGGTGTTTTCAGTTCATGTTCAGTTTATGTTCCACATTCATGTTTCCCGCTTCACCGTGCCAGCCCTCTGTCCCAGCGGCAGGAGGCAGCGCTCTTTTGCTGGACGGAGGTGCTTGAGATCATCTACTCAGTTACTATTGGTGCAGCCTAGATCTCGGCTGAAGTCTAGAGGTGACCGGGCGTTTGCCCTGGCTGCACCAGAGTTGTGGAACAACCTTCCGATTGGGATCCGGGCGTCTGATTCTGTTCAATCTTTTAAATCACGGCTTAAAATGTATTTGTTTAATCTTGCCTTACCTGTTAATGCTTGCAGTTGTTGCATAGATTTATTCCTTTAAATTTCCTACTCATTCTTTGACTGGTGTTTTATTATGCTTTTATTTGTGCTGTGTATGTTATATTAGCATTGTGTATTTGTGGCATTTTCCTGTGAACATAATCTCACACTTTTATTAAGGCCTTATAATTCTTGTGTTATTTCCTTGCTCTTTGTTAAGCACTTTGGTATACCGTTGGTTTTTAAATGTGCTCTATAAATAAAGATTGTTGTTGTTGTTGCTTTTTTACTCTCTTGGAGCACTCAAAGCACTAATGGGCTTCATGTGCACATTAGTGCTCAACAAATTGTTTACAAATCCAAAGAGGAGAAAGTAGAAAGAACATGTGACAAAATGAACACGGCTACTTACAAACACAGTGACTGTCCTCAGACAGCACACACAACTGTCAAGTAATTCAGTTCAATTCAGTTTAATTGTCTGTTGCTGTAATTTGGTGCTTTATAAATAAAAGTTGTCAATTTTTATTATAAGGTGCCAAATCATAACCACAGTCACCTCCATGGGCTTTATATTGTAAGGACTGTACAATAATACAGAGAAACACTCCAAATCAGACGACTACGAGCGAGCAGTTGGTGACAGTGAGAATGAAAAACTCCTTTTTAACAGGAAAAAACTTGTGACAGAACCAGTCTCAGAGAGGGGCGTTCATCTGCCACCTGCTGGGGTGACACACTGTGGAAAAGAGCCAGAAATTAATAATAACCAAGCCCCTCTTGGAATTCTTTAAATCACACAGATTTGACCTCACAGATCATTCGGTTGCTTGTGAAGACGATGGCGTACTCTAAGTGTGATTCTGGGTCAGGAGTCTGCTGTGGCACACAGACCCTCTGAAGCAGGGTGGGCAATTCATTTTCCTGAGGGGCCACACGGGAAACTGGGCCTGTTGTGGAGGGCCACATCAATAAACTGAACTCAATCCTGCTCAGTACTAATTTGATCTCTGTATAAACTGGTACTGGTAAGAGTGGATGTTACAATTAGGCAATGAAAATGTGAAACAGACAGAGTAAAAAAAAAAAAGCCCTTCACAGCTTTTTGTTATTACACTGCATGTTTGTCTTGTTTTGTCTCTGCAATAATTCAGTTTAATAAAGTGTTTTGAAATGAACTGAATCACTGAGCTTTTTCTGTGTCTGTGACTCTTTTACTGCTTTTTTACTTAGCAGCACTTTTTTATGTGGCTGCCATCATGTGTCAGAATACAGAGAGAACAGTCAAAGTCAACAACTTAAACACTTTTAGAGCTGCTGAGCACCAAAGCTTGTTTTTGACCTGTTTAGACTCTGAAGCTGTCTCACTGAAGACTTTGCAAATGGATAATATTGTTTATGTTTTGATAAATTAAAACTTTTTAAACCCTATAAAAATGTTTTTACTATATTCAACTCTACAGAGACGTACAGGGATATTTTTTATTCAACAAGCAAGATCACGCAGTAATAATACAAACTACAAACATGACAATACAGAATAACATCTTTGTTCTTCTGAGCAGCTACAGTGCCTACATGTGTGTCAAAGGCTGTTGTTGGTATATAAATATAGTCATGATCCTGTGTTTACACCCAGCGTTTTGTGCTTGGACTTTATAGTTTTGGATTATTTAATATTCAGAGGTTGTGATTCTGTCCTGTATAGTTGTTATCCCTCTGTTTATGTTCTTAGGTCGTCTTAGTTTTCTTATCTACTGTTTGTGTGTGTGTCACGAAACATACTTGATCGTGAGAGTGAGAAATAGCAACAATGCACCTCAGGAGCTTGATCCAGGAGACCAAACTACCACGTGTCCACCCCAGCAGAAAGGCCGGTAGGCTGGAAGTGAGCGGCTGTGAAACTGGACAGTCTTCTAGCCTTCGTTCAAGTCCGCCCTTAATTCCGCGTTTTTCCATTTGCTAGCGCCACTGTGTGAAAACTTTGAAAAGGACTCAGAAATATCGCTCAGTTTTTTGGTACATTTTTAATTCTCTAGGAGCTTGAAAAACTTTATTGTTGTGGCCGGCATGTTTTGTATCTTCGGCTCGTCAGAGACCGTGATATCCAGGTAAAATAATTGTCTTTAATCTACATGCATTTAGGAATTACTTAGCATGTTTCATGGACAATTCCAGTGACTGAATGATTGCCGGTCATTTGTACACATTTACTGTATTATATAAAATATGTAAACTAAATCTCTTTGAAACTTACAGAAGAACGTTTTCTATTTCCATTTATTTTCTGTTATTCATTTGATCCTGTAACGTATTTGTGTGCATAGATGGGCTGTAAAAATGTGACAAAGCTGAAAACAGGGTTATTTCTGAGTTCACAAAAAAGCTTGGTGTCACAGGTTGCCGGGGCAAGCCGTGTGGGAATTATTTAGGACCAAAATGCGGCAGCTCTAGTGCAAGTGAGTTTATTAAACAGAAGTAGATACAAACAGAAATGGCAAGGGTGAGAATGGAACTAAGAAAACCTAAACTGGGCAAAACTAACTAAACCAACCAGAAAAGAAGATGTAGGGAGGCACAGGAAAACATACGGGAAAACGGACGGAGAGAAGCAGACGAACCAGCAACGAGGACGAGGTAACACACACTATAAATACACACACCAGGAATCAAGGGATGGGAAAAAGAAGGGGAACACACCTGGAAGACACTGACATCAGACAAAGACCTTCAAAGTAAAACAGGAAACACATACACGTAATTACACAGACTCAGAAACGCAGACTTGACACAGGAATACACAGGCAGAAAACCTCCAAAAGTTGATTCTGTTCATCTGGACGTAGCGTTTTGTGGGAGAAACGTTTCGTCACTCATCCAAGTGACTTCTTCAGTCTCAGCTGACTGCAGGTTTCCCCAAACCTTATAAACAGTACATTTGCATAATGACTGAAACCAGCCCACTGAAGGAACAATGGGCTGTGAGGTCAGTTCCTTAATCATAATTATGCAAATTCCCATGACCATTGATCAACAATCACTGACCAAAACCCACTGATCAAAGAACACTGATCAATGGCCATGAGTACCATTCACAGAGAGTTGGGGAATGGCTGCAATCACAGCATTGTAAGATGGCGAAAGATGTACCCTTAGGCCCCCTCCTCGATTCAGAGATGGTCTTTCCCTTTTCACGTAAATGGCCTCCTTGACTCCGCGCTCAAACCAGCGTTCTTCCCTGTCCAGGATGTGTACATCCTCATCGTTGAAAGAGTGTCCACTGGCCTGTAGGTGTTGTAACAGTCACAATGGTGTGGTGTCCCTTTAAGACACCCAAGTCGAGGGTTGATGGTGGATGGACTTTATGACTCGCACTTCACTAACAATACATGTCCCAACAAGAACTGTAATTATGGATGATAACCCCCCATGTCTTGATGAACTCTGTGAAAATGGCTTTGTGGAAGCTGATCTTGAGTGTGGAACTATGACTCTGCAGAACACCCCGCAGCTCTCCCTCAATGATAAGGCTGGAGAAGCTAACTTGGATTCTGAGGCGAGAGAAGGACTGTTAGAGTTGTTAAATAGTTTTGGTGACCTGTTTGATGGCCACCTTGGTCGCACTTCTCTGGCAGAACATGTCATTGTAACTGGGGATGCAAAGCCTGTTAACTTGCCACCATACCGCACCTCACCAGCTAAAAAGCAAATCATAGAAGAGCAAGTGCAAAAAATGCTACAGGATAACATCATCGAACCTGCATCAGGACCATGGGCAGCCCCCGTGGTCATTGTGAACAAACCCCCCCGCGAACCACGGTTCTGTGTTGACTTCCGTGGTCTAAATCAATTGACCGTGAAGGATTCTTACCCACTCCCGCGAGTGGATGAATCACTGGACTTTCTGTCAAGAGGGAAGTTTCTCACAACACTAGACCTTGCTAGAGGTTACTGGCAGGTCCCCATTGCTGAAGAAGCTAAACCAAAGACTGCTTTTATCGCGCACTGTGGCCTGTTTCAGTTCAGAGTCCTTCCTTTCGGCCTGTGTAACGCCCCTGCGACTTTTCAGCGGCTTATGAACAATGTTCTAGCTGGCCTGATTTATAAGTCCTGCGCGGTGTATCTAGATGACATTGTTGTCGCATCACCGACCTTTGAGCAACACCTGCTTGACTTAAAAGAGGTCCTTGGTAGGCTTCAGTCCGCTGGCCTCTCTTTAAAGCTGAGCAAATGCCAATTCTGCCTTTCAGAACTCACCTTCCTTGGTTATCGTGTTACGCCGGCTGGCATTCATCCTGACCCTGACAAGGTGAGAGCCGTGACTGAGTTCAAAGTGCCGACCACAACAAAGCAGGTGCGACAGTTCCTTGGCCTAACTGGCTACTATCGCCGCTTTGTACAGGACTATGCCCGCCATGCAGAGCCACTCTTTGCCCTCACTAAAAAGGACGTGCAGTTTCACTGGGATGACAAGTGCCAGGCAGCTGTGGACTTTCTGAAACATTCTATAACCTCGGCACCAGTCCTCAGGTTCCCAGATTTTTCGCGTCCATTCTTCATTCACACTGATGCATGCGATGCTGGTCTTGGAGCAGCATTAATGCAGAAAGATGAGGATGGCAAAGACGTTGCTGTAGCATTTGCTAGCCGTGCTATGCACAAATCGGAAAAGCCCTACTCAACTCCAGAGAAGGAGTGTCTGGCTGTGATCTGGGCCTTGGAACATTTCCGACCCTATGTCGAAGGCTTGCACGTAACCATTTACACTGACCACAGCAGCCTCAAGTGGTTGATGTCTCGACCAAATCCCTCTGGCAGGCTTGCTCGGTGGTCTCTTCGCCTTCAAGACTTTGACTTCAGCATTATCCACAAACCTGGAGAACGTAATAAGGTGCCCGATGCCCTTTCACGTAATCCTCTACCAGATGGGGATGCCCCTATTGATCTTCTCCCTCCCTATGCCGTGATTGGGAGCATGGACCTTCGTGCTCTGCCTTCTGTAATTGTTTCGGACCGCCCACATGTTCGTCAATTGCAGCTTGAAGACCCAGTCACAGGCTCATTGCTCAATCAGCTGGAAAGTGACCAACGAACTGGGGAGGATATTCAAGATCTGGAAAAGTACATTGTCCATGATGGTCTCCTCTATTTCCTCGATCCAAAAACGAAATGTGGTCTCCACCCTCTCAAGCAGCTTAAACTGTTTGCTCCTACTACACTTCGTGGTTATCTGCTCAGGTATTACCACGATCATCCTACAGCCGGACATCTGGGCATTGCGAAAACGCTGGCACGCTTGCGTCTCAGATTCTTCTGGCCACACATGAACTCTGATGTGAAGAAGTATGTGGTTTCCTGTTGTTCCTGTCAAGCCACTAAGCCGACTCAGAGAAAAACAGCAGGCCTTATGGTCCCTATCCAGCCACAAAGACCATGGGAGTACGCTGGGGTGGACTATGTTGGCCCACTGCCCCGCACACAAAGAGGGAATGCTTATATCCTTGTTTTTGTGGACTATTTCTCAAAATGGATCGAGGTGAGTGCTGTGAGAGAAGCCACGGCTCAAGTTGCTGCGAACAAGTTCATTACTGACATTTTTGCCCGACATGGGTCTCCCTCCTACCTTATTTCTGATAGGGGAACACCTTTCGTCAGTGAACTCTTTGAGCATGTTTTGTCGACTCTTGGGACTGAACACAGACTGACGACTGCATACCATCCTCAAACTAATGCAACTGAGCGTGTCAATCGCACTTTGAAAACAGCTATTCGAGCATATGTTGGGGATAAGCACACTTCCTGGGACAAATATCTTCCCCAGATCTGTTTTGCACTGCGCACTGCGCCTCACGAGAGCACAGGCCTGAGCCCGTCCATGATGCTGTATGGGCGAGAGTTGGACACGCCCTTGGACCTTGTCACTCGACCCTCCTGGGAAGGACTGAGCGACCCTGAAACGTCTTACTCAGATGACCTGAGAGCTTCACTTCGGGATGCTCATGAACATGCTCGCTTGGTGCTCGAAGAGAGTCATAAAAGGCAAAAGCACTACTATGATCTGAGACGTCGCACAGTCTCTCATGAAGTTGGAGACCTCGTCAGAGTAAAGTCGCACCCAAAATCTGATGCATCATCCAACTTTTCTGCAAAGTTGGCCCCCCTTTACACTGGTCCCTACCGCATCTCCAAGAGGATGTCTGATGTGAATTACTGTCTCACCACAGTGGACACTGGGGAGAAAGTTGGAGTTTTTCATGTTGCAAACCTGCAACCGTTCTACACCTGGGCCTCAGCTTTATCTGGCAAGCATGCAAAGCTAAAGGCTGCGGCAGCTTTGGATCTCAGTGTCCCGGACAGCAGCTTGCCTCCTGCTCTTTCAGTCCCAGGCCGCAATGACTGTGACGCTGTTGACACAACCCCCATTGTCTCTAGCGGCACCACTGCTGAGTCTGACTTTGACTGTACTGACACTGTCCCGCTTTCCGTGGACCAGAACTCTTTCCAAGAGCCTGCTGACATGGCTCTGGAGACAGAGGTTAACAGTTCACCTCCTGCTGAAAATGGGTGTGCTGTAAGAGGTTCTTATAACCTCAGACCAAGACGAGTTCCTAGAGTCACCGCTGACTGGTCAGTCAATAGGTGGACCAACCCTTTTCATACTGACAGATTTGACCTAAAGTGACCTTATTTGCTTTTTGATGTGTTTTATGTGGTCTACTGTTGTAACAGGACCGTTGTTTGAGTTTTCTGCAATACATGTTGATAATGTTTTCATGTTTTGGTACGGTGTTCCTGCTGACTGTTGCAGTTTTTGAAAAAGAAGAAATGCAATGTAAGAAAAAAAGGGAAGTTCATTCTGTAATTATCCTGGCTGTCCTGAGTTTATTTTCTTTCTTTCGCATTTATTTAAATGGACATTCACCATGTGGGACACTGTCATGTATGCCAGTTGTCAATATTGCACTGTACATTTCCCTGTTTTGGTTTCATCTTCTTATCCTGCTGACCATGTATGGAGGCTGGTTAAGTTTGGACTGTACCTTTGCTGTGTTCGGCTGGGGACAGCCTTTGTTTAACCCGGGGGGAATATGTAACAGTCACAATGGTGTGGTGTCCCTTTAAGACACCCAAGTCGAGGGTTGATGGTGTCATCAGGTTGTGCCACTGCCCTCTCTGTGTGATTCTATGGACATGTGCTTGCACGCTAGTGCATGAGGAGAGACCTTTCTTTTGTTTTTCTTTTTGTTTGCAACGCTTGGGTTGTATGAACACTGGGCGTTATGTTGTTGAGCCACAGCCGTTCAGCCGGGCTTTTATATGGTTGTTGAAGATGGCGTATTAAAGAACCACCGTGGATTACCGATACCAGCGTGGGTGTGTGTTCTTCTGACTAGCCTGCTAGGTGTTTTGCCGCCTCCTCTCAACCGCAACACAACCCAACGTTACAGTGTAAATAGACTGCAGAGTCCTGGCCTGATGAGGTTGCTTTTCTGTGTTGTGCCATCCGCTTCGCTAGAGGTTGTTTGGTTTCCCCGATGTATAATTCCTGGCAATCCTCCTGGCACTTAACAGCGTACTGTTAAGACAAAAGCTGATGTACCCAAGAAGCAGAACGCACGGAGGCAGAGCTGCAGTGAAGGCAGTTTATTTACAGTGAGGTGCGGAGATATTTACAAGGACAACATATGTACAACGTGTATGAATGAGGACGCGGAGCCAGGACGTGCTAGTGACGAAAATACACATAAGCAGTGCACTCGATCTAGAAAAAAGGAGAGGGAGGAAAATTAGGAGGGTCTCGCCCGTTAACCGAAAAAAGCTTAAAACTTTACAGAGAGTTGGAGAGCTTACTTGGCACAGTTTGGAGCCCAAAACCTCCAGGCTAGGCAAAACAGTCGAGGCCAAAATCCTGGGGAGGAAACAAAAACTCCTTACAGACACCAAAGTAATCCGAGGGCTCCAACAGGCAGGGGCAGAATCTCCACACTCCAAAAACGCCAATACTCCGACACTAATCTTCTGTCAGGTAGCTCCTAAAAACACTTCTGAAGAGAGCATCTGATGAGTAACAGGTGCGCCAGGTTCAGTGACTCACTGCCCCGCCTACCTATACAAAAAGGGAGGCACCAAAAACACATACAAACAAAAACACCACATCACTAAAACCCAACACCTAACACGTACACTATGTTACTCTTGTTTGTGTCGGGGGACCCGATCCTTGGGGTGGACCACTTTTTGGCGCAGCGTATTTTGGGGTTTAAAAGCCACAGAGACCCGGTGTTTAGAAAAAATGCGTCTCAACTGTTCCGATACTCCTGACACATATGGGATCACTACAGGTTTTCGCCTGGGCAGCGGTTGTCCTTCTCTCCTGGATCGGCTGGAGCTTTCTTTAGGTGCCTTCCCAGCTTTGACAAAAGTCCAGCTGGGATAACCACATTTACTCAGGGCCTTCTTGATGTGCACGGGCAGAAAAGAATAAACACTAAACTGAGGAAGAACAGAACCAAAATCACAATACTAGAAAACACAAAACGCTGGGTCAAAAGGACCCAGGATCATGACACTTAGTGTCAGAGTTATATTGTTGGATTGTCATTTATGCTTAGAAACATATAATCATGTATGCTTAGAGGTATATAATCGATTGCATATTGATAGAATGTCTCATCCTTAGTAGTCTGCAAAGGCTCTGTGTGCGTTCCAGAGTGCTCTGGCATACACACACGTCCTAAGGTCATGAGAGAGGTCGTACCTTCTCTTTCTGATTTATAGTATAGGAGGACACCTACTCTGTATCTGTTTAAGTATAAGTGCCTTTTGTGCCTTTTGTTTAGGTGGTCTCCTAGCACCAGCTTTGGGGAGTCGGCTAAGGAGAGGAGAGCAGAGGATGAACAGACTGTTTTCACTTCTTGACAGATCAGTTCCAAAATGCGTTATGCTTTAAGAAATTTATTTATTATGATATATTTGTTACGTTGTTATATGTGTTGCATCACTTTAACAGTGTTATGTTATGAATAAATTGATTAAAACAAACAAACAGTAATTGTCCCTGAACTCATATTTACAGGTATTTTTAACATGTATGAACATTATGCTAACTTTGAACAATTTTAAATGAATATGTATTTACTGAGAATAAAGTAAATGACAATAACAATAAAACAAGAATATTTATAATACATCAACAAAAATCAGGCCTGGGATCCTCCTGGTTAAAAATACTGTCCAGGACTGGGACACTCAGGTTAATCCTGCAGTACAAGGGTCTGGTCTGGTTAAGGAAAAGGTGGAGAACAACATAAACAGTTTTAGTAGAAAGGTATGATTTTATTTATTTTAAGAGATCAAAGCATTATTCTGATTATTAAGCTTAAGTCAAATATACTAATATGCTCTGAAAAGACTTAAAATTTATACACTTCATTTGTGTAACTAACTGTTAGGTTTCATGTTGGCACAAACCTATTGCTGGAACAGCCGAGGCAATTTTACTGCAGCTAGCAAAAGCGTGAGGCACCAGGCAGAACTCTTTGTGTGATCTCGTGGACGAGACGAGCGCTGTTCCTGGAATCGCAGTCACTCTCAATCAACTCCCCCGTAGCACTGCTCTTTATTGTGGTTACATGAATATGCATAGATTTATTAACACAAGGATCTGGCCTCTCACACAGGCATGCATGTGAACAAAGAGTAAATGGAGTGATTTTTATACAGCGCTCTACTCTCCCAGAGTACTCAAAGCGCTGTATACAACATTCACCCATTCATACAAGCACTTAGACCCTCAAGTGCAACTAACAAACATTCACACTCTGATGAACAATTTGGGGTTAGTATCTTTCCCAAGGATATTTGGCATACAGACTGGGGAGCCAGGAATCAAACCACCAACCTTCCAATCAGTAGCTGATCTGCTCTACCACCTGAGCCACAGCCACCCTGAGAGTACTATCTGTGTGTACGTGTGTGTGTGTGTGTGTGTGTGTGTGTGAGATGAAACATACGTGATCATGAGGGTGAGAAACCACAACAATACACCCCACCAGAGGCAAATAGAGAAAGATCCAGGACACCCAAAAACAACCACGTGTCCACACCAGCAGAAGCAACAAGGAGCCAAAAAGAAAGAGCCCCTAAAAACCAACTGACAGCTGATCCTGTCAGAGGTTGGCCACCCCACTAAGAGCTGAGGACAGAGCCCCAGGGCTCTGGGCACATGCACATGAATGCACAAAGACACACACCTGCATCAACCCACCGTTCTAAAACCCTTCACCCTGTGTCAGTATTTCTGTGAAGTATAAATGAAAGTTTGCACGCAGCTGTAGGCTCATCTGCACTTAAAAAACCTCAGTGATCTCATGTTTTTCTCCATCAGCCCACAGAATGAATCTCAATGTCTCCTAAAACACTTTGGCTCTGTGCTATGTGATTATGTCTTATTCTTGCTATCAAACCTCAGGATGTGTAAAGAGGAACTGGAAGTTGAAGCAACATGGAGTTTGTTGCAATGCTTTGTGTATTTACTCAATATGCATTCAAGTTTAAAGTTACTTTGGCAACATGAGTAAAAATATAAAAATAAATGTTTTAAGGAATAATTTTTAAAATATTGTTAGATACACAACAAAAACATCCTGACATCTCACCTCTGTTTTTGACCTTCTGCAAATGATTTTTTGTTTTTAATAAATAATTACAATCCACAGTAAAACTGAAAACAATGAATAAGTGTTGATAATGTTTTAGAGTTCATTCACTCGTATTGTAGGGACACCATAATATCTTCTGACATATCAGTCTACACAAAGCTAAACAGTTGGACTGAACTTCTGTCGATTCATACAGTATGTTATTCTCATTTATTTCTTTATGTTGTAAGTTGAAACTTTTAAAATCTAAATGTTTTTATGCAGCATGAAAGAAGAATTTCAACATAATTTGTCTGATAAATAATTAAAATGTAAAAAATCATTAAAAAGACAGAACAGAAAACAGAAAAGGGGTTTTGGTACATTCACTCCCAGTGACTCCCAGTATGCTGGAGGAGGAATAATGCAGCATGATAATGATCCAGGGGACGCTGTAAAAACATGTCAGAGTTTAAAAAAAAGACCTGGTAAGATATGACTTAAAGCAATGGAAAACAACACAAGAATCAAGTTTCTATGTTTGCAGCGGAAAGGAAATTAAACATGTTACAAAACTGCTGCGGTCAAAGCTACAGGAGCTGTTTGAGTTTGGTGTAAAAGGGAAGGAAGCACAGAGAGACCAATCAGAAGAAGAACCTGTAGAAAAACTCTGTCACACCTAAACAAAACACAACTTCTCTTTTTACTGCAAAGTAAAACTGTTTGTGATTATCTGTGGATCAGAGAGCAGCAGGCTGGATGTGACGATGGGGCACTCTTTGCTCTGCATGATGGGCTTTTTCTGTAAGTACACGTCTGGCATTGTTTGAAAGACACCATTAATTAAAATATTTCTGATCTCTGAGAATTAGTGAGTCACTGATTAGAGCTTGTTAAGCAAACAGGAGAAAGTTGGTGATTATTGTTCATCTGAAAATGAACAATAATCAATAATCAGGGTGAAGACTTTAAAAAAAAACTTTACTCTGAGGTAAAATATCTGATGAGGTTTTATTCATTATTTTAGTGCTCAGTACAGTCATCTGTGGAAACGCTGAAGGTAAGAAACACTGTTTTTCCTCCAGTTCATATATGTAGCTGTTATCTCCTACAATGCTTGAAATCAGGGGTGTCAAACTTACGGTCCATGGGCCACATTTGGCCCTCGATACAATTGTTTCCGGCCTGCGAGCCAGTTATTAATGGACCCTCAGTATGTGGGAGCTGAATCTTCAGCCCTGCTAAGAATCCATGTTTTGATGGGCACACCATGTGGCCAATCACATGCAAAGACAGGCTGGGATCATACCATTATGTGAAAGAAAGAAAGAAGGGGGGCAGACTGAAGACAGCAAGTGTAGTGGTACATTCCAACGATTAAAGTGCAGGTAAACAGAAATGTTTCTGTTTTTCAGCATCTACTATAGAAATACAGTATAGATATAATAATGATGAGCTACCAGAAGTTTCTCTCTAATTTTACACATTTGTTTCTTACAATTTATGTCCACAGATTGGTGCCGACAGATTTCTCTCTTTCTCACAGCAGCTTTTTCTTCATCATTTAGAAAAACAGTTAAATACTGTAAATAATTTCTTACACTGATGGTGTCAGGGTGGTGGCTCATTGGCCCAGCATTTTTAGTTTATTTGGTGTTTTTTGATTCCTCTTCTGTTTTTGGGAAATGTTTAAGTGTTTCCAGTTCGTATGCATATTAGTCTTGGTTATGCTTCTAAGTTTAGTTAAGACTTATGATACATGTTTTCTTGTCAATATGTCACTTCCTGTTTCCTGTGTGAGTCTGTCATGTTCTCTGTGTATGCTCCTTAGTTTATATCCATGTCTCGTCTCCCTTTTCTGTTCCCGTGTTTCATTCCATGTCTCCTCTCTCTGTGTTGAGTCTGTTTTGTCACCCAAGTTTGTCTCTCACCCCTCCGTGTGTCTTATCTCCATGTTTGTATCTCTCTGTCCTCTCTCTCTCGCCCTCTACCTCGCCCCTCTGTGTCTTAGTTGTTTTACTGTGTCTCATCTTCATCTTCATCCTCTCTTCCCCTGTTCCTGTCCTTGTGTCTCTTCTATTGCCTCCCTGTTTGTTTATCACTGTTGTTGTCAAGTCCGTGTGTCTCAGGTCGAGGTCTCAGTGTTTCCTGTTTTACTTTGACAGTGTCCCATCCTGTGTTCAGTTTTGCTTCCTGTATTGCGTCATTATGTTTATTCCCCTCAGCTGTGTTCTCTGTGTGTTTCCTCATCACCATCTTGTATATTTATGAAGAGAGTTGTCAGTCGTTCTTTGTCATGTTTGTCATGTTACCTCATGTTTCCACAGTTCTTCCAAGTATTCCAGATTTCACATATTTAGCTTTCTTAGTTTAGGTTTTTGTGATCAGTTTCTTGTTTAGTTAATGTCTTGTTATCGGCCACAATAAAAGGCACAGTTTTTGTTAAAATCCACTTTTCTTCTCATTGTCTGCACTGGGATCCTCATTCAGAAAGGCGAGTTTCACTGGTTTGGCCCACTTGAGATTAAAGTTGGCTGTCATGTAAAATGAGTTTGACACCCCTGTTCTAAATGACATCCTCCCTGTTTAGATTTGATATAACACACCTATCATTTCATTTATTATTATTTTGATTTTAAAATGATCATATTAAGAGTGTGCCGCCTTCATACAGACTAATTCTCTTTTCATGGATGTTTATCTGAACAGATTCCAGTACAGATTTACAAGAAGATGATGATTTGTGTGGGTAGTGCAGTGTATCTCACTGATATTGGATGTGTGCTACTTACCTCAGTGTACGCTTTTGTATTAACTCTTGGAGTTCTCAAAATCCTTGTACAAAGCTGCACATAAACAAAAAATGAAAGGAAATACCAGATACTCCGGCTTCCTCCCACAGTCTAAATAAGTGTGAGTGTGAATGTTTGTCTGTCTCTCTGTTTTAGCCCTGCAACAGACTGGCGACCTGTCCAGGGTGTACTCTGCCTCTCGCTCTATGATAGCTGGGATAGTCTATAGCCTCCTGCGACCCTGATAAGGATAAGCAGAAGAGAATGGACAAGAGTTTAAAGTGGGATTCAGGAGGTGCAGAACCCTAAAATCAGTTTGCTCTTTGCTGATGTTTCATGAGTTGTTCTCGTCTCTACACTGACAGTACACTGTTTATACTGACTTTATATTAGACTGCCACTGTGCACCAGTCACACAATGTTGTTTCCTTTAAATCCATCACAGTACAGCAAACTAACCTGTTTATCCTGCACTAATCTGTAGAGGATTTTCATGCAGCCTTTAAATAATACAGTGATTCTACCTCGTTTTGTTTTGCAGCATGCTTCACACTATGAAAAACATAATGTCAACATAAATACTCAAGTAAAGTACAGAGTGGTACTCCGTTACTTCCCACCTCTGGAAATAAGTATATAGTGTGATACCTGGTTGTTTTCAGTCTAAATATCATTTAATCTGTTTAGTAAAAACAAAACGTTTTATTGTTGATTTTCAGTCAAAATTTTACCAGGACACAAAAATATAATTACAATTAACAAGAGCAATAAAACCAGGATAGATTTGTGATGATAATGATATATTTTTATTTGATCAGCTCCTCCTGAGCCCACTGTGACCCTCCAACCATCCACGACTCAGATATACAGCGGTGAGACAGTCACTCTTGATATTCAGGGAGGTGGACGTATGAATGGAGACGAGACAAGCACCTCCTCACTTATTATAATTTGTATTGCATTTCTTCCCAAAACAGAACAAAATACTAACAAAAGTAGTGTAAAATAATAATAAATAATTGTCCTCATTTTAGGAGAGACTGGTCTGCTATGTTAGCCTTTCTCAAACTGCTCGTATGTTTACTCATAGCAGCAGTTTTTTCACTTCATTTATCTTTAAATCTCCAGCTCTGAATCCATCACTGGAGGTTTAACAGCATTGTTAGCAAACAACAGCTAACTGACAACTAATGGATTATATGTTCATAAATGTATAAAACATTTAAAAGGTATAAAAACAACTTTTTATTGTTGATTTTTAAGTCGAATTATCCGTCTGCTAATGATATATTTTATTTGATCAGCTCCTCCTAAGCCCACTGTGACCCTGCAGCCATCCTGGACTCAGATATACAGCGGTGAGACAGTCACTGTCAGATGTGAGATTCAGGGAGGTGAAGGAGCTCAGTGGACGTATGAATGGAGAGCAGCCAAGTTAAACACACCTCCAACATCCAATGAATACACAATCAACAGAGTTACTGAGTCTGATGGTGGAGGATACAGCTGCCGGGGCAGAAGAAGCTCTTCCTGGACAGAGTGGAGTGATACTATCACATTGAAAGTTAGGGCTGCTCGATTATGGCAAAAATGATAATCACGATTATTTTCACTGAAATTGAGATCTCGATTATTTGACGATATTTATTTAACAATAACAATGTATTGAATAATGGCTTTAAAGATTGCCAAAAAATAATATAAAATAGTGTGCAAATACTGATTACAGTGCAAATGTTAAATAAATGAAAAATGTAAACATCTATGTTTAGTGAACTTCAAAATACTGCACAATATTTGATCCACGTCTGACTCCGCGAACCCATAATGTTTCCACCAATGTTCCCTCAAATATTTCATGTGTCTGAGCGAACACACAAACTCCCTGAGCGATCTCTTGGACCACTGTGAGCGACATCAGACGTGTGCACTGTGGTCATACCAGCATCTAATCCATCCAAGTTACATGGTTTATTAAAATAATCAAATTACAGCATTTACATTTATGTTAGACTACTTTTAATTAACTGCTTTAGCCCACTTACATTGAAAATTTAAAAAATCCTGTTCATGACCTGTGTAGTATGTTAACACTATTGGAAGTAAAAATAACTTCCAATTGCGCTCCCTTCACCCCACCAGTAAGGAATATACTTTTTTCTCACATATTCATCACTCCTACTCTCGTCTGGATTATTTTTTGGTCAGCAGCTCACTGCTGAGTGACATTTCAGACACTGAGATTCATCCTATAGCTGTCAGCGATCATGCTCCTGTATCTTTAACACTAATGCACAAGAATAATACTACGCCAAGTAAAAACTGGAGATTTAATACATCACTGCTTAAAGATGAAGACTTTATTAAATATTTTAAAAAAGAATGGACTTCATATTTAGACTTTAATGACACTCCAGGAACATCAGCTTCTGTTTTATGGGAAGCAGGGAAAGCTGTGATGAGAGGTAAAATAATTTCTTTCTCATCACATAAAAAGAAAAAAGAAAACAAAAATATTCAGGAATTAGAAAAAACCATCAAATCACTAGAAGAAGCCTACGCGTCCCACCAAGATCAGGAAACACTGAACAAAATACGCAAAACAAAACTAGAATTAAATGAGATAACTGATAAAAAAACAAAATTCTTAGTACAAAGACTACGCTTACAAAATTATGAACATAGTAATAAATCCGGTCAATTTCTAGCAAACCAGCTAAAAATAAATAAAGAAAAAACAACTATATGTGCTGTTCAAGATTCATCTGGGAACACAATATATGACCCGAAACAAATAAACAACATTTTCAGGGATTTCTATAAAACGTTGTATTCACCACAAATAAACCCATCTAACAAGGAAATTGATCAGTTTTTAGACAACATAACTCTCCCAAAATTATTAGACACTCAAGCAATGGCACTGGATTCGCCACTGACATCAGGTGAACTCCAGGAAGCCCTGATAAGTATGCCCAATAATAAGGCTCCAGGTCCAGACGGCTTTCCTGCAGAATTCTACAAAGAATTCTGGACGATTCTAGCACCAGTTTTTTACAGAACGTTGTTGGAAATCAAAGAAAAGGGCAGACTTCCATCAAATATGAATTCTGCAAACATTAATCTCCTGCTAAAACTAGGCAAAGACCCTGTATATCCCTCAAGCTATCGTCCAATATCCCTTATAAATGTAGACCTTAAAATAATCTGCAAAGCTCTCTCGAAGAGACTAGAGAGAATAACCCCCCTCTTAATTCATCCTGACCAAACTGGTTTCATAAAAGGTAGGCACTCATCAACTAACACACGTAGATTACTTAATTTGATAGACTACTCATACAGTAAAAATCTTGAAACTACAATATTTTCTTTAGATGCAGAAAAAGCGTTTGACAGAGTTAACTGGAAATTTCTATTTGCAACTTTACATAAATTTGGTTTTGGATCTTCTTTCATCAACTGGTTAAAAATATTATATAATTCCCCAACAGCTTGTGTGAGAACAAATGACCAGACATCCTCCAGCTTCTGTCTCCTGAGGGGGACCAGGCAGGGATGCCCACTCTCCCCTTCACTGTTTGCAATTTTTATCGAACCACTAGCAGCAGCAATTAGACAGAATTCAGTAATTAAGGGCATAAAATGCAAGAACGTGGAACATAAAATCAGCCTTTATGCGGATGATGTGTTACTCTTTCTCCAAAATTCACAAACCAATATCTCTGGGGTGATTGAACTGATAAACTCTTTTGCAAGAATATCAGATTACTCAATTAACTGGTCAAAATCTACAGTCCTTCCGATTAATTGCTCCTCCCATAATTCCTCTTCTACTCCACTGCAATCGGGAAATATAAAATATTTAGGTATTAATGTTTCTCCCAAGCTTGCAGATCTAACTAAATTAAACCATATCCCACTTTTAAAGAAAGTAGAAGGTGATCTGGCTAGGTGGAAATGTCTACCCATATCACTCATGGGAAGGGTTGCCGCTATAAAAATGATGGTATTACCAAAAATAAATTATTTATTCTCAGTGATCCCAACTAAACCGCCGCAAGATTGGTTCAGATCTCTAGATTCATATATGTCCAAATTCCTTTGGAAAAATAAGCCCCCACGTATAAGCTTAAAAACATTACAAAAGACCAAGGATAAAGGAGGATTAGAGCTACCTAACTTTCAGCACTACTTCTTAGCCAACAGGCTTCAGTTTATCTCAGGATGGCAAAAACATACCCTCTTAGATGAACCTTGGCTAGATGTAGAACAAGCACTTTGCAATAATCTAGAGATTTCAGATCTACCATTTATCAGCTCAAACATCCAACGACATGAATGCTTCAAAAGCATCAACATCAGCTCCTCTCTGACAGCATGGTGGGAGTTTCTGAAGTTGACTGAGTCTTCATTAATCCCATGCAAACGTACACCTATCTGGAACAACCCTGACATATTACAAAACAATAATATGATAAACTTTTCAGATTGGAGTGGTAAAGGAATCAAATATTTAGAACATATACTAGAAGGAACAGAATTTATTTCATTTGACAGACTAGTTACACAATATGGGATCAACAAGAAAAGATTTTTAGAATATCAACAAATTAAATCCATAGTAAAAAAGAGATTTAAACCGGGTCAAGTTGAACTACAAACACCACCAAGTGTGGTTCAATTTCTTACTCTTAAAACCCCCAAATTACTATCCAAAATATACAGAATGCTTTCTAAAACAGATGAATCAATATCACTTCCTATTGCAAAATGGGAAGCGGATTTATCAGTTAACTTTGACCAAAACTTCTGGTCTCAGATTTGCTTAAAAACCTTTCATTTAATTAGAAATCCCAGTCTTCAATTAATTCAATACAAAATACTACATAGAGTGCACTATACAGGTCATCGGATGTTCAAGATGGGCTTTACGTCTACCAACAACTGCTCACACTGCCAAACCAATTCACCGGACAATTATATCCACGCACTTTGGTTCTGTCCACCAGTTCAGAAGTTTTGGTGCGAGATATGTGAAGACTTATCAAAGTGTCTGAAATGTAACATTCCAACTTCCCCTTTAGTATGTTTGTTGGGCAGCTTAGATAATGTCACTCCGGAAAAGAATATAGCCCATATGGTTTTCACTGCACTATGCATAGCCAAGAAAACAGTCCTCATGAACTGGAAAAATAAAAATAATCTTAATTCTAACCAATATAGAAATTATCTATTAGATTACATTAGTCTTGATACAGCCTCTGCCACCACATCAGATCAATTGCTCTGGGCTCCTTTGATCAGCTCCATCACCTAGTGGGGGTGGGGGGTCTTAGTTTCGTCCCACCTTCACTGTTGTGATTGGTGTGGGGGTAGGGACAGGCTTAGGGCATCGGGGGGTTCCCCAGGAGCATCTTCCTTGGGGGGCCCAACCCGGGGTAGCGGTCATGGCCAATTAGGGGCTCTGTTGGCTCTTAGGTGACGGTTTCCTCGTAGCTGCGTGCAGCGGGGCTAGGGAGGGTCTGTGCTGACGGACGTGGGTTACTGACCTGGTAGCCTGGCTGCCCCTGGGTGGGTCCGGGATGGGCGTGAGGTTCTGGGGGCACTCCGTCTCTGGGCTGGGGCCCTGGCCAAGCCTCAGGGGCTTGGGTCCCGGTTGGTGTGTTGCCGGGGTTGTGGGCGGGTGGGTGTATGGGGGCCCAGTCCTGGCGCAGGGTGCCGCCTGTGCATCGAACCACCTGGGGGGCTCTTCAACTGGTGGGGGAGGTTGTCACATCCTGCAGGAGCCTTCCTCTCTTCAGGAACTCTCTCTGCAGGAGGGGGAGATACAGGAGAGGTGGAGGAAGATCTCAGCCTGGGCGTCTATTGTCTTGTGTAGTCTGGAAGATGAGTGGATGATGGGGTGGGTGCAGTTTTCTCTGTGGTGGGGTCAGGTGGACTGTCCCGGGCTCTGTGGGGCCGGGGGGCGCTGCTCCACTGGGCCCCGGTCTGGATGGGCCTGGGCCCCCTGTTATGTTCTTTGTCTAGGCGTGTATGAACGCAACAAGGAGTTGGCCCACTCACACACCACCCAAGTAAATACACAAACAACAATGTCTTCTAAAAGTGCTAGGCAGCCATTTATTTGCTTCAGCTGTGAGTAGTGCCAAAAATAACAAACAAAACTCCCTACTGGTCCCTGTGCTTTCCTACACAAAAATAAAAACCAACCAAAAGACAATCCACTTACCTAACTTTCTAACCAAAAAACAGGAGAAAACCTAATCAACAAAAAATGGCTTCTCACGCCTACTAGGCTGCTGCAGTGAAGAATATATACAAGGTGAACAAAATACACGATTGCTACTTGACAAGACTATTTACAACTATTTACAAAACTAAGATACTAACACCAGACACACGAGTGGAACATGGTGGGTACACAGACGGACCAGCCAGCACAAAGACAGAAGACGCGACTTAAATACACACAGAGAAACACGGGGAGATAACACACAGGTGGGGAACACAGCTGGGAATAATCAACCAGACGAGACAGAGGTAAAACTGAACACTCACATGAGACGCAGACCTTCACAATAAAACAGGAAACGAGAACTCTACACCAAAACGCAGACCTGACACAGAGACAGACAGACAGAATGACACATGGAACCTGAACTAAACTAAACGTGAGATACAACCAAGAACAAATCCTTAAAAATGACATAAAACAAAACACCGCCAACATTAAATCATAACACCCCCTTTCCCTGGCGGGTTGCAGA
The DNA here is from genome assembly GCF_001858045.2 of Oreochromis niloticus. NCBI lineage: Eukaryota > Metazoa > Chordata > Actinopteri > Cichliformes > Cichlidae > Oreochromis > Oreochromis niloticus. The sequence continues at coordinate 21,320,405 of NC_031967.2, forward strand.
GTATGGGGGTGCCTACTGGGGTCAGCGGGGGAGCTGACCCCAGGGAGGGGTCACTTGCCCCTCCCTTCCTTCCCTCCCCATCTCCAGCTGCCTCCCTCTTCCCGCTCCACCACAATCACCCACACATGCAGGGCCTTGGGGTAGGGGTGTGTCACCAGGGTGCAGAGGAGACATCCCCCCCCTCTGTCCCCTTCTGGCTGCCTCTGCCTCAATTTTATCCCACAACTTAGACATTCACATTACTCACACTCTCATTACACATACATATAGGATCTTGGGGGTGGGCACGCTACACGGATTCCAATCACCATCAGGGTGTACACCTCACCCCTGGCGTCGCTGCCCACCTCTCAATTTTAAATACACGTAGACATTGAGGGCTATCAGGAGGGGCTATACGCTTACCTGCTGCTCTGGCAGGTAGCTCCATGCCCTCCTGGGTTTTAAATGCACCTTAGAACACACATACATCAACACTACATATGAGCGGGTGGAGGGAGGTTTGGAGTCTTCCTACACCCCCGTTCTCTGCGGCCTGCTGGGGGCTAGGAGGAGGAGTTGGCCGTCCGACTGGGGTCTGGAATGTGGGGCCTCCCTGCTGCTGCGGAGTCGGGGCGGTCTGCTTCTCCCCACCGCAGGGAAAAGGGTAACACCACCTGGGTCTAGGCGCAGTTTCCCCCTCCAGGGGCAAGGGTACCTAGACCCGGGGCTTAGAGTACGCTTGGGGAGTGTGATTGTGTGTACAGTGTCTCTCTATGTCTGTCTCCACGTTGGGTGAGTGTTGAGTAATTGTATATGAGAGCATGAGGGTGGGAATGGATGTTTGTATCTGTGTGTGCCTGTTTGTCTGTGTCTATATGTCAGGTTGGGTATCAGACCCCACCTCTCTGGGGACATCTCAGGCCCTCCAAGGTTTGGAGGCCCATCTCCCCCCACCACTTCCCCTGCCGGTGGCAGACATCGGTGCATTGGTGGTTCTTTGTGTCCGGGGGTGGGCGCCCAGGTACCCACCGGCTCACTCCTTGGCGGCTGCTTATCGGGGCATGGAGCCTGGGGCTCGCTCGGGCCACTTCGGGGATGGGGTGCCCTCGGCCTCTCGGCCCGGGGCTCGGTCACTCAGGCACAGCTGGCTGCCGGCGGAGCTCACGGGCACGTCACTGCAACCCCCCCGGCTTCTGCTCCGCGGCTGCTGAGTGACCCCTCATCTGGGACTCTCCTCAGCTCTTTCTGGGATAGTGGCGCGGCTGCCCCTCTGTTGGTCTTCCTTGGTCTCTTGTGTTCTGGGGGCCTCTGGATGTCTGGAGTTTTGATCTCCTCCATACCTGCTTCATGCCCTGGAGGTCGGGGCAGTGGCCCCCCACACCCTCTAGCAGATCATTACATGAAGGAACCTTTTAAAAACAAGCGCGTTCATGCTCACAGGTGTACACACGGGTGATCACACACACAAACTACACCCTTTTGGGCTCCTACCTCAAAGCACACTGTGCGCTGTCGATCTCACGTGCTGCACAATAATGTTTAATATTTAGTATTTACTGTCATATTCCCATATATCATTGTGATCTTGTTTATTACTCTTGTCTTCTTCTGCTTGCTTTCTTTTTTCTTTCTCAACAGGTGATCCAGGTGATCGATATATGTATTTTTTTTTTGTCTGCTTATTCTGTTGGTTTTTGTTTTTGCCCTTTTTCCCCGTCCCTCTTCTCAGGTTTTTTTTTTTCTCTTTCCCTCTTTCTTTCTCCCCTTTCTTTCCACCAGGCAAGTCTGTCCCGTATTCAGCAAGTGAAAATAAAATAAACAATAAAAAGTGAATCAGATGGACCATTACGGCAAGGCTGGGATGGTCCATTTGGTAAAGTAAATCCGTTGGGCATCTTTCTTCACCTTTAGACAATAATTCTGATGGCAAAAGAACCAAACGGGACAGGTTAAAAAACAAAAAACAAACAAACAAACAAAAAAAAAAAAGGAAGTAAAAATAACTTGAACTCCAATTTTGAAAACTCAACTTTCTTTCTTTCTTTTTTTTCATAAAGCTCTGACTTGTATTATGAGTCTGTGGTCTGGGAGAGTCCTATAACTCTCTGTCTGCAAAATACAGTATATAATGACCAATGTTGGGCAATTAATTATATAGTTACTACTTCAAAAAAGTAACTCAGTTTGGCAAACAAAGTTTTTTGCAGCTATTTTTTTTTTTTAATGCAGCCAAGGCGTTTTTTTAAATAAACATTTCAAACTATTTACAGAACAATCAGCTGTTCTGCATCAAATCTGATGCCACACAAATTATTTGCGCCACTCCAAAAAATAATTTCTGTCCACTATGAGATAAAGGAGAACAACAGCCTGATACCTGCAGGCCTGACCACAGGAGATGTATCACTCCTGTAACACCTGTAACATTCAGCAGCCGCCTCATTGTTCTGACACACACAACAAAACTACACTACACACTAACTACACAAGATTTGCGCTAAACGTCTCAAATCTCTCACATCTCAGAACACCGTCACTCCTAAAACTTCCCCCCGTTTCTTAACATCTAGATGCCACGTTGCCATATCATTTTTTTGATTGGTCGACATGGTACTTTTTTCGACCAATAGGAAAGGGTGGGGTTTTTTTTGGTTTTGTTTTTGCTCACAGGCGGAGAGTGCTTTCGAGCGTTTTCCTTATAAAACGCCGTTTTTACCGTTTCTTCCCGCAGTAAATATAAACAATGATAGTATTCGGGAAGAAAACCAAACATTGCATATATTTTTATCATAACTCTGGTTTTACGTGGCCTATCAACACAATTTAAAAACTGGTATAAAGTCCACACTTTTTCCGTCAATTGTTCCGTCTGTCCTGCTCACATCTCCAATGGTTGTACACGTTGTCATTAGCGTGGCTTCACTCCATGTCAGCCACGCTGCTTTGCTAGCTAAAACACCGGTGTCGGCACATAAGGACGCTGTCATAGCCTGTCAACGACGTTGATTGGCTGCATATATACGAATGTGAATCGCATTATTGGCTGAACTATGGGATAAGGTGGCATCGTTCTAATCCCATACAGGAGCAGCCAGTCACTTACTGACTAACACTGCAAAACAGAATTGTTAAAGTTTTAATTTTAATTTCAATTCAGGTTAATTTTTTTGTGCACAACGCAGATTTTCTGTGTGCAGAGACCGTGCCAGCAGTGCGCAATTGCGCACGTGCGCAGCTTAGAGGGAACATTGGTTTCCACACCACTGAAGTCGTTTTACCTCTCTTTTCAACCAATGGCATTCTTTCTTCAGCAGCCATTATCCTCTCCCCTCCAATTAACTTCTGCTTAGCTTTCCGAGCTTCCCTCGGGTCCTCTTAATTGTTGTGATGCGTGTTCGAAACGTAGAGAGGTGCGCTCGATTTGCCACACGGAGCAGCGCGAGAGTAAAGCACGAGGGAGGTGCTAATAATCGGCTCAGTCATTTTTAATGATCGTTGAAAACCCAGATCGTAATCGAGATTTAAATTCGATTAATTGAGCAGCCTTATTGAAAGTAATAGGCAGGTTGGACATATTTCACACATTTTAATTTATGCTGCATAATGTTTCATCCAAAGACACAACAAAATACTGTCTTTCAATAATACTGTTTTTTCAGATTCATAAGTACTCACAGTGAAACATTTGGAAGGAAAAATGATTTCCACATGTGGATTTATTGCTGCACTTCCATCAGTTCTTTTGTTTTTAGCATATTTACATTAATTTCTCTTCAGGTTTGACCAAAATATAGTGTAATTGTATCAGAGACTGGTCTGCTATGTAAGCCTTTCTCATTACAGGTTTCACTTGGATTCATTCCACTAATTGATGTAAATAAGGATTTATAGCACTCTGACATGTTTCCTCAGTACGACACGCCCAAACACACACACACACACACACAGGCGCACACACACACACACACACACACACACACACACATACATTTCCCTCCATTCTGCTCCACTCTGACTCCCAATCTCAGTCTGCCTCCGCTCCTTCAGACCCCAGCAGCTACTAAAATAAGGGAAAAGGTCATTAGTGCGGCTGGGATCAGCTGTTTCTGCCACCCACCCCTGACGCTGTCCCCTCAACCCGCAGCTGAGCCCCAAACCACACCCACCACAGGTGTTCACGAGTGTCAGAATACATTTAATGATACAAGAAGAAGAACCTCTAATGTAGAACAGGTCCATATGTGGATCATTTGTTTACAGTTCAGTTTATGGAAAATCAGTGAGAGTTACCTCGATCTGCTGCTGATGAAGTTTTCAGTAAACTTTGTTGAGCCCACCTGCTTGATGTTTCAAACTGTTTCCTGTCACATGTTTACATTCCTGATTATTAAAAAAAAAAGTCTAGTGCTAAATCCACTGGTTCAGAAAAGTTTGGACTTGGATTATAAATTTACATATTATATCAATTATCTATAAATAGATTTTGGCAAAACTACTATTGTGTTCACCAGACAGAGTCAGACTGATCCTGTTCTCCTTATATGTGTTAATATTGGACATGTAATTGAGACACATGGTGCATCTTCTTATTTTGCATATGTTACCAACCAAGATTATCTTTCTTTATTGTCTTTATTGTCTTTTTATTGAATTTTTTGCATATGCTGATAACACATAGATATGCAGTACTTATGCTTAGACCATGTGACTCTGGCATGTTGAGTTCTCTTAATGACTGTCTTTGTGAGGCTCAAACTGAATATCAGCCAATGTCCTCATATCACAAAAGAAATGCAGTCATGTATTTATGTCTTTAAGTAATAAGTAATCAGTGTTGGGTAAGTTACTTTAAATTAGTAACTTAGTTACATTACTAGTTACTTCTCTAAAAAAGTAACTCAGTTACTTCAAGTTACTCGTTACTTTCAAAGTAACTAGTTACTAGGGAAAGTAACTTTGGTTTTACTCAGAATTCTCTTGTTAATGTGTTGCTTCCGTAACTGGATACCCAGCCAGATTGCCAGTCTTCTAGTTTGCTTACTTGCCACAAGTGCCCTGTACCACCTACCAACAGAAAGGAAAAAATAATGTGCACATTTCCACGAGAGAAATCCCACGCCTGGACCGTCGTTGACCGCCGCCATGATTCTAGCCTGCTTTTTACATCCAACACAAAAACTGCAGTCGTGGTGCTTTTGATTGTACTCAGAACTTGGAAATTCTGCCTTCTGAATAGGAAGATGTAGGTAACACCAGACTGCAGATGAGCTGCATACAGAGCTGGACTGGGACAAAAAAATCGTCCCGGGCATTTTGACTAGAGACCGGCTCACCATTATAGGAAAAATCATAAAGCCTTTGAATGAAAACAAACACTGTTGTGACAGTGATGTACACTGTTCTGATGGTATATATGTATCAATCTATCAATCGTTTGTTGTAAGACTCAGATAATTATTTTTTTTAAAAGCAAGACATTTTAAATGAGAATAATAAAGAAAACTATTTCCTTGTGCCCCCCTTTCCCTGTTAATGCCCTACCCTGGCAACACTTTGCTAGACCCGCCCCTGCACAGTTACCAGCTGTCAGCTACGTAGAAAAGGATGCTGGTGTTATTTGTCTCTCAGAAACAGTTCATAACTTCCCTTCAACTCATTCATGTCACCTAACAGGTAAACCTGTTTCTCCATCACCTGTTCAGCTCTGATGATTCAGTAAGGACATCTCCTGGTTTCATCTGCATGTTTCCCTCTCACCAGATAACCAAACCGACATCATGACCAGCAGCTTTACAGCTGTGGCTCCAGCAAACATCAGCTGATACTAGAAATTAATATTAAATAAATTCTAACAACAGCTGATCAAGCTTAAACGTGCTGCTGTTGTTTAACGCGACATCCGCTGGTTTCCTCTTTCTGGCGCAAAGTGGGTGATAAATAAACAAGAGAGAAAAGCCGATCAGCTGATCATTGATCAGTTTCGTGATTGAAGTAGAAACAGGAGAGGAGAGAATGAGAGAAGAAGAGGCAGCTGTGCAGCTTCAGCTTTGTGTCTTTTTCATTGTAGCTGAAGTCCGGGACAAACTGTGTTCCTTTTCACCTCAGTACGAAACGCGTCATATTTTCTCTGCATACCAGACGATTCTGTTTTTTACGGGACGGTTGGCAACTCTAATAATTAACCGTATGAACAAAATAAAGTTCAACATCAGTAACATAGCACCCACCCAGCTGTATAGAAACACTGTCATGCTAGCTAGCACGCAGTACGAAAATGTCAGCATACCGAAAATAAACTCCACCTAAACTTGGTTTATATCTGACTCAGATAGACTGCAGGTCATAACTTCTTACCTGAAGTTCAGTTCACCTGACACTCGGACCGGCGGCCGCTTCGGGTCTCTCCTCTTGCCTCCCTTTTCCTTCATCCACCTGCTGGCTTCCACCACTTGCTAATGTTATTGAATCTGTGGAAGCTCCGCGATATCCACCACACGAAGTAACGAGTAACGAGCCTATCTAAATCCCAGTAACGAGTAACGCGTTCCTGGTTTTGGCATAATAACTAGTTACCGTGCTCGTTACCACACTAATAACGTAGTTACTGTAACGCGTTACTTAATAACGCGTTAGTCCCAACACTGTAAGTAATACAACAAAACTTTTTTATTGCTGATTTTCAAGTCATATTGTCTACAGCATGGAAAATTATGATTACCATTAACAAGAGCAATAAAAACTGGGACAACTTTAATAATGATTTTATATTTAAGTTTGCTAATGATATTTTTTTAACAGCTCCTCCTAAGCCCACTGTGACCCTGCAGCCATCCCGGACGCAGATATACAGAGGTGAGACAGTCACTGTCAGATGTGAGATTCAGGGAGGTGAAGGAGCTCAGTGGACGTATGAATGGAGACGAGGCCAGGTAAACACAGGTCAGTCATTCAGTGAATTCAGAATCAACAGAGTTACTGAGTCTGATGGTGGAGGATACAGCTGCCGGGGCAGAAGAAGCTCTTCCTGGACAGAGTGGAGTGACATCACCACATTGAGAGTAACAGGTAGGTTGAACACATTTCACTCATTTTAATTCCCAAAACACAACAAAATACTTTAAACAGTACTGCAGGGGGTTTTTTTTAGTTTAGTATCCAAAGTCATGTAAAACAGTTTTTTCATTATAAAAATATTCAGTCATCACTCAGAGTCAAACATCCGGAAAAGAAAAAAAAAATGTGTTTGTAACATGAAAAAAATAAACGCAATTGTCATTGTCCCAGCTGCCTCGTGTCTGTGGCTGCAAACGCAGAGTTTTCATCACTGTTTCAAAACGGAATGTGAGCTAATGTCCTGCAGCTAAACTCAGGCAAAACTTTAAATGTTGCCATTGAATCTCCTCGACTAAACAAATGCTGAACACATGCTGAACATTATAACATAATTATAACATTATGTACAGCTACTTTCAGTGCCATTGATATTTATTTAGAGTTTTTTCTCTAATTGATCTTTCTGAGTTAGCTTCAGTAATTACTTCCTCCAAACCATCGTGTGTCTTTTAAAACCCATTCTGACACATCTGTGCACTTCGACAGGAAATGTCAGCTTCCACAACAAAAGAATGTAAAACACACTTACAAGGTCTCATCTTAGCTATCAGAGGCTTCAACATCAGATTTAGTAAAGAACACAAGGTCACAGCATGCTATAGTACAATCAGATCATATTAACCTGGGTTACTTTCTCATTACAGATGAATTAACTAAGTCATGCTTCAAATTAATGATAGTAAATGAACTATGCATTTATTAATTAATTTTAAATACACAGAGGAAAATATTAAAACAATTTGCTGTGCAGATCAAAACAGTATTTCAGAGTATTTTGTGTAACACACTTTGTTACAGCTTCACCAATAAAGTTTTGTGATATTTGATCATTCACATGTTTCCATCCAGTTCTTTAAATTGTTCTGATTCAGTCATTTTTACTTTTATGTTCTTGTTCTAAACTGAACTGCAGCGAAACCAAAGGCTGAACTGAGAGCTGATAGGACAGCTGATCCAGTAGGGGGCAGTGTGACCCTGACCTGCTCTGTGAGCCCATCATCATCACCATCATCATCATCTGAATGGAAATACTACTGGGAAAGATATGACAGGTATTATACACTTGTGACCTCACCGGATGCAGTGTTTCTATCAAATGAACAAATCAGTGTCTCAGAGGGAGGACGCTACAGGTGCATAGGAGGAAGAGGAGAACCAGTTTACTACACAGAGGACAGTGATTCAGTTAGAATTGGTGAGTTTAAATGTAACTACCTACAAATCACTACATCTGATGGTAACTGAACCTTTTTCGTCTTTCATGTGTTTTTATTGTACTTTCTTGAACATTAACAGTGTCAAACAGGCCTGTTGTGACTCTGTATCCAAACTGGTCTGAGATATACAGAGGAGAGACGATCACTGTCAGATGTGAGATCCATGGAGGAGACACTGAGTGGGATTATGAGTGGGAAACAAACAGCATGATAAAAGCTCCAAATCAAAATGAATACAGGATTAGATCTGCTTCATCATCCAACAGTGGAAACTATCGCTGTAAGGGCAGAATGAAAAGTTCACAGCATAAAACAACAGAGTGGAGTGATTCAGTCACACTGACAGTTTCTGACAGTAAGTCATATTTGCTTTAAGCTGTTTGAACACTTTGTAAAATGTGTTTCTGTTCATATAGACTGAGATTATTATTCTTTGTATAAACTGAGCTCACTGTTCAGAGACTGTACTACATGTTCACTGAGAGAAAATCTTTGTTGAACAGATAAACCCCGTCCTGTCCTCACTGTGTCTCCATCATGGCTGAGTCCTGGAGCCTCAGTAACTCTGAACTGTCAGGTTGAACATCCGTCTGCAGGATGGAGCTTCTACTGGTATAAAGCTGTTCCTGATCTATCAGAGAAATCCTCCAGTTATGAGCTGCTACCTGATGGCAGTGGGACTGCACAGGACTCCTACATCATTCATGGACAGACACACACAGCAGAATATGTGTGCAGAGCTGGAAGAGGAGACCCAGAGTATCACACTGATCACACTCAACCAAAGTTTGTCTGGTCTGCAGGTCAGTTTGTTTCTGTCTAATCAATTGTGTCATCACTTTAATTCACCATTATTTTTCTTGCAGCAACATACTGACATTGAAATCTGATGTCCAATGGCAATTAAAATGTATTAAATGATTATATTTCATCAAGAAGGATTAAATTGAATCTCATCCTTTCTCACTACATTCAAGTAAACTGAACTTCAGTCAAACACTTCTGTTGTTATTCAAATTCCTCCTTGTTTGTTTCTCACAGAGTTAAACAAGGATGAATTTTGTCTCCAGCTCTTTTTAATCTTCATGTTGATGACTTGAAAGTCTGTAAATCTGGCAGGAATAATGTGAAGCACATTATGTACACAGATGATCTCGTGGTCTTTGGTCCTCGTAGTGCTGGTCTCCAGCAGCTCCTTCACACATGTTGTTCTGCTTTTGCTGTGAAAAATGATATTAGATTTGATGCCTGTAAGAGTGCTGTCGTGAGTTGTAGAAGCAAAGAGAACAAACATTAAAGATCTGCTGATGTTAAACTGTCTGATAATGATCTGACTGTTTGTAATAAGGTCACAAATGTCAGACATCTTATTACACGACAGATGATGAAGATATTTGCTTGTGCAACAACAAACATGCACACTGTGGACAAACTGTAGGAAAGCAGGTTTACAGAAACTTCAAGTAGCTTTGCACTTCCCAGCCACCGTATTCTCGTGATGCTGTGAGATTATTACTGAGAGACCCAGATGGTTCAGTGAAATCCTTCTACCTGCAGGAGTTACAACATTTAAATCTGCATTAATAAATCTCATTCATAGATTTATTTGCAGTTATGGTGGGTTTAGCAAGAACTAGTTTTTTCACTGTGATATTTTGAATCCTAACATCTGTGAGCTTTGTCTCTTCACTGCATGTTGTTTCCAGATGTTCATTCAGCAGCGTCTCTCACAGTGAGTCCTGACAGAGTGCAACACTTCACCTCTGACTCTGTCTCACTGACCTGTGAGGGAAACTTCACTGAGTGGAGAGTGATGACTGTTACACAGGTATATCCTTCATATTATTATGAATGCGAGAGAATGACTGGATCCACGTGTAACATCTACACATCAGAGTCAGATACTGGAGTGTACTGGTGTGAGTCTGGATCAGGAGAGTTCAGCAGTGCAGTCAACATCACTGTACAGAGTATGTTATTATACATTTACTTCTTGTGTTTGAATAATTTAGACGTCACATGAACATTTGTCCCAGTTTTGCTGTATGTGAAGTAATTCTATGTGGCAACACAAACAACAATGACAATTTTAGACAATTTTATGCACCAAAGCATCAAAATATTCTTGTTTTTTGTTCTCTATTTAAATTAGTATTTTATATTTTCTCGATCAGAATAAAACTCTACAAAGCTCAACATCACATGAGATAAACTTTTATTGTCTCAATTCAGAGTAATTTAGGGAAACACATCATGCAAAATAAAACAAACATACATATACTCACTCACAATTTCACTCATAACGATTGAGCAATTGTATTTATAATAATGTGACTATAATAACGTGCAGGGAAGATGAAGGGAGCATCCCAACTATATTTCCAGTTGACTTAACCAAATTTTGAATTTAGGATCTGAGCTCAGAAAGTTTGCCAAACCATGTAATGATACCATAACGGATTCAACAATCTCCTTATAAAATAGCAACATGATGCTTTTATTTACTCCATGGACCCTCAGCCTTCTAAAAAATGCAAACACTGACTACACGAATGATCCACATGATGAACCCACTGTAACTGAACATCTAAACACTGAAATGTTGTTACTTATTCAAACTTCTCTCCAGTAAATAAAACCAGGCTGAGATCTCCAATTGATCTTTGATCAAAGATCATTATAAATATGAAGACGATTATTTTTCTTTATACTTAACAAGGTGTGTTTCTTACACCACTGCACAATCCCTTCAATCTCAGTTTTGTAAATGGCAACATCTGAATCTTTGGTTAACAGACTAAGAACTGCTGTATCATCAGAAAATGTAATCACATAGTTATTTGTACACTGATTTCCATAATTTTTTTAATATAATATGAAAAGAACAGGAGAGCTGACACAGCCCTGTGAGACTCTTGTTCTTATAAACTGTATGTGTGAACGAGTAGGACTGACTTTAACTTCCTGTTGTGTTTGAATGAAAATAGCCAAACAACCATGTGATTATATAGTGATCCACCTTCATGTTATTTAACAGTGTATAAGTGTTTGTGGTATTAAACACTGATATTAGATCAATAAATAACAATTGTGCATAAGCTGAGCGGTTTTCTGAATGGTTTCAAATCAAGCGAGTTAAAGTAATCAAATTGTACTTCACTTCACAAGTGCTCAACCATAATGCATTCAAAGGATTTCATTACTATTGATGTTACTGCTGCAGGTCTGTGATCATTATTTTGCTGATTGCAGCCTTTTTCTATATAGCGAGGATGAAGCTGATATCAACAGGACTCCAAGCTGGAGTCAGCTCATCAGCAAATGTTTAAAGAGAAAAGCTGAAACAGCATCAGGCCCACAGGCCTTCTTGGTATTTAAGTTTTTAAATGCAGTTATTTTTATTTTATTTTCATTCTATTCACAACACTTAGATCAGTTACTAAGTGAGTCTCTGTTAGATCACATTATGAGCTTACAAAATCTGACCATCAGCCGTTCAACTTCATTTACTACATGCATTTCTTTCTTACCTGGATTCAAGTCGATCATCTGTTTCACAGAGTCGCTTCTGTGAAAATCTCCCTGAAGCTTACATGTCAGCTTTTTCTAAAAGTTTGCACCAGCTGATGTGACTGAAACAACTGTGTGTGATTGTTTCACAGATGATGGTAATGGTCCTATCCTGGTGAGTCCTGTTCATCCTGTGACTGAGGGAGCTTCTGTTAGTCTGAGCTGCAGTTTGAGAAGACAAAATATACTTTCCAATGTGTTTTTCTATCACAATGACAAACTTATTCAAAATGATCCCCGAGGGGAGCTGAAGATCTCTGCAGTGTCAAAGTCTGATGAAGGTTTCTACAAGTGTCAGTACTCAGGAAGAGAGTCAGCACAGAGCTGGATGTCAGTTAAAGGTGAGCAGGATCAAAACATTTGATGAATTTTTCAATTGTCTGAATTAAGACTTGAAGTCACCTGGATCTATTTTGTGAGAACTGAAATATGCAGTATAATAATAAATATTATACTTTGTTAATACTTAATTATTATTTAATTATTATTTGTTGTTACAGTAACTGTGTCAGGAGCTGACAGCTCTTCATCTCCTGTGTGGTTGATGGTTGGACTGGTTTGTGGAGTCTCTCTCATTATTATTCTCCTGCTCTTGTTGTATCGCTGCAGACAGTCCAAGTGTAAGAGCCTCTTCTTTTCATGCTGTATTAGAGAGTTTATTTACTACATACACTTTAATTATTCACACATATACATGTATTCTGATCTCATGACACTAAATATCAGTGGAACAATTTATACATGACAAACATGTGTAATAACATTTGTCTCTTTCACAGATTCCTGCTTCACCAGGTTGGTAAAATACTTTTTATTATTATTTTAAACAAACATCAGTTACTTTTGAGTTTATTGTGTTTATTTCATGTTTTAGGTCGATCCAGTCTGAGAGTCACAGTCCGGGCTCCTCCACAAATCATGGAGTCAACCAGGATGAAACTCATGTTTACGGCTCTCCTCAACATGGTCGGCATTTAAACTGATCTTTATTATTATTATTATTAATATTGACTTTTATTAAACCTCCATTCACACAAACATTTATCAGGTTCAGTTTGTGTTCAGCAGTTTTTCAAAGAGCATTTAAAGATCTTACAGTCCTGGTTTTGACTCACACAGTGTTTCTGTTTTTGCTCTGATCTTTAGTGTAACTGTAATAAAATGATTAATGTGAGCCTGGCTTGTTTTTTTCTTTAGGTACTGCTGACGTCTATGAATCAGTCACACAAGTGAAAAACAGAAATGGTACAGTATATGTGCTGGAAAGCACAGAGCAGTTAGAGATGAAACTTGTTTTTGATTTAATGAAACTAATTCCATACTTTTACAATCCTGTAAAAAAAATTATCAACATTTCAGGTTCAGATGAATATGAAAATGTCACCTGCTCTTTTATTGAGTTTAAAGATCTTAGAACAAAGAGTGAGTACATAAAACCCGTGCAGTTTAAAAATAAAACAAACATCCTTTAAAAACGTATTTTTTTTCCTTTGTGGATGAATTTGATGATCTTCACAGGGGATCACGACACACCAGAGCAGAGTGCTGTTTACTACAATGAAGATGCGATGCAGGTACAGTCACAACAGTCTCATTGCGTGTTTGGTTTGTTAGATCTCCACCTCACAGAAACACATAATGTTCAGAGACACTGGATACAAAGTCTGAGCTTCCTGGATGCTGTTATCACCTGCTGGCTGACTAACAGCTACTTTGAAACCAGTTTTACACAAAAGCTTTTTCTCCAGCTGCCAAGCTCAGCTCTGTATCACATGCTCTGAAGATTAGGCCACTTAAATGTGCAAAGAACAAAATACATTTCATTTCATTTTCACATGTTTTGCACAAAAAAAATCTTTACAATACAGAACACATAACAAATGATACCATGTGTATATCAGAGACCACATGTTTAAATCAGTGAAAGTTAATCAAGATGATTTCCTCCTTCACACAGGTGCAGAGGTGTGTCTGAGGGCTGCAGTTTCTAAGCAAAGCCTATAAGGTACAGTTAGCTTTACACTTCACTTTACATCGAGGGCAGACGATGTTTTTATAATAAATGTTATTGTTTTCCAACAGGAAGCCACAGATGGGACAGGCACGAGGTGCAGCCAGTGACCCCATTAAACTGATGTTTTACTGTCCTTATTTTCCTCAAGTTATTGGTTCTGTTATTAGTTACCTAACACAACCTAATGTGAGTCTTTTGACTGAAACTAACCGACTGACCTGGTGATGTCATGCTCTGTACTGACAGAATACATGTGTTTTTATACCTTTAAGCAGTTATTTCTTAAATCCAGCTTCACAGTCAGAGTTACATCTGTGTCAGTTTTTGAGAGCTGGGCTCAATGATGTAAATTAGCCTTTATACATGCAGTGCTTCATATCCTCTTTAATGCTGAACACCTTATGTGACATTTTCACACAACAATACTTCTGCTCAGTATTGATTTTTCTTTTGCATGTTTGCCATCCTCCATCTTCCACTTTTACTGATTTGGTTCATGTAAACATTTCTGATGGTTTCATGTTCATCAAAATATTTTAATCTACAGTTTCAAGTCTTAGAGATTACATCACTTTACATTCACAGACTTGAAGTTGAAGTTGTTGCTGTTCTTGGGAGACATTTCTCTTTTGTTCTGGTATCAAATTGCTTCGTGTTTGCTGAGTTTCAAGCTCTTTCTGTTCAGCTGTCAAACTGTTGCTCATGTTTCCAGAGCAGCTTTTCTTCTGCTCAGATTAAAAATTTACAGTCATTTCTGTTTTGTTGATTTGCCAAATTGTTGCTCAGTTGTTGAGAATCACTTGTTTTCTGTTCTGTTGCCAAACTGTCTGTCAGTTTCATATAGACATTAATTTGCTCTTGTTCAGTTGCCAAGTTGCTGCTCAGTTGCTTTGAGTCAAAGTTCATCTCAGGTGACAGGTTGCTTTGCAGTTTAAAAAAAAAACTCCTCCGTTGAGTTTCCAAACTGTCTTTCAGAATAATTTATTCTCAGTTTTCTGCTCAGACATCTGATTTTCTCCTCTTCTCTTCAGATTCAATCATCTTCTGCTCAGTTGTCTAAAGTCAAGACTGTGTCAGGGTTCCTGGGTGGTTCACCCGGTGTTTTCAGTTCATGTTCAGTTTATGTTCCACATTCATGTTTCCCGCTTCACCGTGCCAGCCCTCTGTCTCAGTGGCAGGAGGCAGCGCTCTTTCGCTGGACGGAGGTGCTTTTTTACTCTCTTGGAGCACTCAAAGCACTAATGGGCTTCATGTGCACATTAGTGCTCAACAAATTGTTTACAAATCCAAAGAGGAGAAAGTAGAACGAACATGTGACAAAATGAACACGGCTACTTACAAACACAGTGACTGTCCTCAGACAGCACACACAACTGTCAAGTAATTCAGTTCAATTCAGTTTAATTGTCTGTTGCTGTAATTTGGTGCTTTATAAATAAAAGTTGTCAATTTTTATTATAAGGTGCCAAATCATAACCACAGTCACCTCCATGGGCTTTATATTGTAAGGACTGTACAATAATACAGAGAAACACTCCAAATCAGACGACTACGAGCGAGCAGTTGGTGACAGTGAGAATGAAAAACTCCTTTTTAACAGGAAAAAACTTGTGACAGAACCAGTCTCAGAGAGGGGCGTTCATCTGCCACCTGCTGGGGTGACACACTGTGGAAAAGAGCCAGAAATTAATAATAACTGAGCAGCTCTTGGAATTCCTTAAATCACACAGATTTGACCTCACAGATCATTCGGTTGCTTGTGAAGACGATGGTGTACTCTAAGTGTGATTCTGGGTCAGGAGTCTGCTGTGGCACACAGACCCTCTGAAGCAGGGTGGGCAGTTCATTTTCCTGAGGGGCCACACGGAAAACTGGGTCTGTTGTGGAGGGCCACATCAATAAACTGAACTCAATCCTGCTCAGTAGTAATTTGATCTCTGTATAAACTGGTACTGGTAAGAGTGGATGTTACAATTAGGCAATGAAAATGTGAAACAGACAGAGTAAAAAAAAAGCCCTTCACAGCTTTTTCTTATTACACTGCATGTTTGACTTGTTTTGTCTCTGCAATAATTCAGTTTAATAAAGTGTTTTGAAATGAACTGAATCACTGAGCTTTTTCTGTGTCTGTGACTCTTTTACTGCTTTTTTACTTAGCAGCAGTTTTTTATGTGGCTGCCATCATGTGTCAGAATACAGAGAGAACAGTCAAAGTCAACAACTTAAACACTTTTAGAGCTGATGAGCAGCAAAGCTTGTTTGTGACCTGTTTAGACTCTGAAGCTGTCTCACTGAAGACTTTGCAAACGGATAATATTGTTTATGTTTTGATAAATTAAAACTTTTTAAACCCTAAAAGAAAAATTTTACTATATTCAACTCTACAGAGACGTACAGTGATATTTTTTATTCAACAAGCAACATCACGCAGTAATAATATGAGATCAAACTACAAACATGACAATACAGAATAACATCTTTGTTCTTCTGAGCAGCTACAGTGCCTACATGTGTGTCAAAGGCTGCTGTTGGTATATAAATATAGAATAGTCATGATCCTGTGTTTACACCCAGCGTTTTGGGTTTGGACTTTATAGTTTTGGATTATTTAATATTCAGAGGTTGTGATTCTGTCCTGTATAGTTGTTATCCCTCTGTTTATGTTCTTAGTCGTCTTAGTTTTCTTATCTAGTGTGTGTGTGTGTCACGAAACATACTTGATCGTGAGAGTGAGAAACAGCAACAATGCACCTCAGGAGCTTGATCCAGGAGACCAAACAACCACGTGTCCACCCCAGGCCGGGTAGGCTGGAAGTGAGCGGCTGTGAAACTGGACAGTCTTCTAGCCTTTGTTCAAGTCCGCCCTTAATTCCGTGTTTTTCCATTCACTAGTGCCACTGTGCGAAAACTTTAAAAAGGACTCTGAAATGTCGCTCAGTTTTTTTGTACATTTTTAATTCTCTAGGAGCTTGAAAAACTTTATCGTTGTCGCCGGCATGTTTTGTACTTTAGGCTCGTCAGAGACAATGATATAAAAAAATAATTGTTTTTAATCTACATGCATTTAGGAATTACTTAACATGTTTCATGGATAATTCCAGTGACTGAATGATTGCCGGTCATTCGTACACATTTACTGTATTATATAAAATATGTAAACTAAATCTCTTTGAAACTTATAGAAGAACATTTTCTATTTCCATTTATCTTCTGTTATTCATTTGATCCTGTAACGTATTTGTGTGCATAGATGGGCTGTAAAAATGTGACAAAGCTGAAAACAGGGTTATTTCTGAGTTCACAAAAAAGCTTAGTGTAAGAGTTATATTGTTGGATTGTCATTTATGCGTAGAAACATATAATCATGTATGCTTAGAGGTATATAATCGATTGTATATTGATAGAATGTCTCATCCTTAGTAGTCTGCAAAGGCTCTGTGTGCGTTCCAGAGTGCTCTGGCATACACACACGTCCTAAGGTCATGAGAGAGGTCGTACCTTCTCTTTCTGATTTATAGTATAGGAGGACACCTACTCTGTATCTGTTTAAGTATAAGTGCTTTTTGTTTAGGTGGTCTCCTAGCACCAGCTTTGGGGAGTCGTTCGCAGGGTCATACTTTGGCCCACACACACACACACACGCATACCTCCATGTACACACAGACGGTACTCTCAGGGTGGCTGTGGCTCAGGTGGTAGAGCAGATCAGCTACTGATTGGAAGGTTGATGGTTCGTTTCCTGGCTCCCCAGTCTGTATGCCAAATATTCTTGGGAAAGATACTAACCCCAAATTGCTCTCTGATGTGTTCATCGGAGTGTGAATGTTTGTTAGTTGCACTTGAGGGTCTAAGTGTTTGTGTGAATGTTGTATACAGCGCTTTGAGTACTCTGGGAGAGTAGAGTGCTGTATAAAAATCAGTCCATTTACTGTTTGTTCACATGCATGCCTGTGTGAGAGGCCAGACCCTTGTGTTAATGAATCTATGCATATTAATGTAACCACAATAAAGAGCAGTGCTACGGGGGAGTTGATTGAGAGTGACTGCGGTTCCAGGAACAGCGCTCGTCTCGTCCACGAGATCACACAAAGAGTTCTGCCTGGTGCCTCATGCTTTCGCTAGCTGCAGTAAAATTGCCTCGGCTGTTCCAGCAATAGGTTTGTGCCAACATGAAACCTAACAGTTAGTTACACAAATGAAGTGTATAAATTTTAAGTCTTTTCAGAGCATATTAGTATATTTGACTTAAGCTTAATAATCAGAATAATGCTTTGATCTCTTAAAATAAATGAAATCATACTTTTCTACTAAAACTGTTTATGTTGTTCTCCACCTTTTCCTTAACCAGACCAGACCCTTGTACTGCAGGATTAACCTGAGTGTCCCAAAATACCTGTAAATGTGAGTTCAGTGACAATTACTGTTTGTTTTATTCAATTTATTCATAACATAAAACGTTTAAACTAATGCAACACATATAACAACGTAACAAATATATCATAATAAACAAATTTCTTAAAGCATAACGCATTTTGGAACTGATCTTTCAAGAAGTGAAAACAGTCTGTTCATCCTCTGCTCTCCTGCGCTCTGCTCAACCTCTCTTTGCTGCCTCATGTCCTCTCCAATGAGGTCTAGCAGCTCATCATCCCTCTCTCTTTTCCTCTTTCTCCCTGTTGTGGGTGGCTGATCATCTTCCTCATCAATTTCGTTTTGGTCACCACTGCTGTGCTTGGCCCTGGAGTGTCCTCAGGGAGAGAGGAAATTAGGACAGAGGCCTAATGGAAGGCCTCCTTCCTATCACCTCATCCATGAGGGCAAACCAGAGCCAAGTAGCAGCAGTGGGCTTCCCACTGACTCCCTCTCCCTGTCCTGGATACTTGCAATCCTAAAGTCAGAGAAAAAAAAATGTCAGTAGACAAATAAAAACAGGAGAGAGAAAACCAAGGCAACTATGTTAATCCCTAAAGTTTTCACAGCAGAACACAAGAAGAATACCGTCTGGACATCACAGGTTCTGTACAGTATGAGGGTTAATAAAACTGTACTCATATGAATATGATGTGTAAATTGATTTATTCTTGTACCTCCATGCCACAGTGGTCGAATTCTTCACTCCAGTGAAGAGATGATCATTTTCTCCTCTCATTTTAATAAACAGAGCCGTTTGGTCTTTGTTCCCTAAAACATATCAAACTGAAATCCTGAAATCCAAAATCCTGGGATATGGTGGGCAACGAAGGATACACCCGACCCATCCTTCAAATCTGGGAAAATGAAGGACGCATTTGTCGCCGCCTTTGGAGGACTCTTCGAATTTAGACCGCCTTCGTCGCGTCGCTGTGACGTAATTGCCTACAAATGCAGCCATCGAAGAATGCTACCCCTGAATTTGGACACAGCCTGTGTCTCAATGTGTGTTTTGCATACTTCCCCATTTTACTTTCATAGTCACTTGTGCTTTGTGCATCATGTTGAGTTTAGATTGTGTCCAGCTGTGCTTCCCAAGTGTCTCCTCTTAGCTACGATTCTCTCCTGTGGTTTGTTCCCTCGTTTTTTCTTGTGTGTATTTATGCCTGTGTCTCTCTCTGTTGTCAGCATATATAAGGAAGGAGCTTTTTAATCAGAAGTGCTTTCTTGTCCTTTTTGACTTTAATGACGAGCTTGTTTTACTAAATTAACATGTAGTAAGATTTGAAACTGCAGTGACTGAGACCAGAAACATTTGCACAAAGTATTTACTGGTGTTTTAAACTCTGACCTTTAGATCAGACCATGACAGGAAGGATCACTTTTTAAAGAGACGTGGCTGATGGAAAATATTGTGTTAACATTTTTGTAACCGCAAGTTCGCAAATAGCTGCAAGTCTATCTGCACCATCTCTGCACTTAAACAAACATCAATGACCTCATGTATATGAGTGTGTGTGTGTGTGTGTGTGTGTGTGTGTGTGTGTGTGTGAGAGAGAGATGAAACATACGTGATCATGAGGGTGAGAAACCACAACAACACCTCACCAGAAGCAAATAGAGAAAGATCCAGGAGACCCCAAAACAACCACGTGTCCACACCAGCAGAAGCAACAAGGAGCCAAAAAGAAAGAGCGCCTAAAAACCAACTGGCAGCTGATCCTGTCAGAGGTTGGCTCCCCCAGTAAGAGCTAAGGACAGAGGACATCTCACCTCTGTTTTTGACCTTCTGCAAATAATTTTTGGTTTTTAATAAATAATTACAATCCACAGTAAAACTGAAAACAATGAATAAGTGTTGATAATGTTTTAGAGTTCATTCACTCGTATTGTAGGGACACCATAACATCATCTGACATATCAGTCTACACAAAGCTAAACAGTTGGACTGAACTTCTGTCGATTCATACAGTATGTTATTCTCATTTATTTCTTTATGTTGTACGTTGAAACTTTTGTGACCTTGATAGAGACCATATGGAAGATTTTTTGATGACCCACAGTTAAGTCTCTGTGTTCCTGTGATCAGTTATCTGTAACTCAGTTTTCTTCATTTGTTGCTATTGAGGCCTGAAATGATCAGCTTCAGTAAGCTTTAGTAAAGGTCACCTTTTTTGCTACTTTGATTCTTAGTCTGCATGTGACTCTGGAGAGAATTGCATTGTATTTGTTGGTAACATGTGACATTCACTTTGATGTGCCAATAGATACATTTATTTGTTGTCTTTGTTAATTTAATTTGTGAAACATACAGGTCTTTAGTTTCAGTTCAACCACACAGTGAGTCATTTACTTTCTTTAAGTGTCAACCAAACATAGAATTTAACCACAAGGTGAAAACATGCACAGATCTGAGGTCAAAGGAGCATTTTTATTATAGTACTGCATGATGATGTTTCAGCTAAGAGTCAGATAAAATCTACATGTTTTTATGCAACATGAAGGAAGAATTTCAACATAATTCCTCCGATAAAGAATCAAAATGTAAAAAAATCATTAAAAAGACTTAGATATAAAAATACAGGCTGCTAAACAGAAAAGGGGTTTTGGTACATTCACTCCCACTGACTCCCAGTGTGCAGGAAGAGGAATAATGCAGCATGATAATGATCCAGGGGACGCTGCAAAAACATGTCAGAGTTTAAAAAAAGACCTGGTAAAATATGACTTAAAGCAATGGAAAACAACACAAGAATCAAGTTTCTCTGTTTGTCACAAATCTGCTGCGGTCAAAGCTACAGGAGCTGTTTGAGTTTGGTGTAAAAGGGAAGGAAGCACAGAGAGACCAATCAGAAGAACCTGTAGAAAAACTCTGTCACACCTAAACAAAACACAACTTCTCTTTTTTCCTGCAAAGTAAAACAGTTTGAAATTATCTGAGGATCAGAGTGCAGCAGGCTGGATGTGACGATGGGGCACTCTTTGCTCTGCATGATGGGCTTTTTCTGTAAGTACACGTCTGACATTGTTTGAAAGACACCATTAATTAAAATGTTTCTGATCTCTGAGAATTAGTGAGTCACTGTTTAGAGCTTGTTTAGCAAACAGGAGAAAGTTGGTGATTATTGTTCATCTGAAAATGAACAATAATCAATAATCAGAGTGAAGACTTAAAAAAAAAACTTTACTCTGAGGTAAAATATCTGATGAGGTTTTATTCATTATTTTAGTGCTCAGTACAGTCATCTTTGGAAACGCTGAAGGTAAGAAACACTGTTTTTCCTCCAGTTCATATATGTAGCTGTTATCTCCTACAATGCTTTAAATCAGGGGTGTCAAACTTATGGCCCACTGGCCACATTTGGCCCTCGATACAATTATTTCCGGCCTGCGAACCAGTTATTAATGGACCCTTGGTAGGTGGGAGCTGAATCTTCAGCCCTGCTAAGAATCCATGTTTTGATGGGCACACCATGTGGCCAATCACATGCAAAGACAGGCTGGGATCATACCATTATGTGAAAGAAAGAAAGAAGGGGGGGCAGACCAAAAAGGTAAATCAGGAAACGGAAAGAGAAATGTTTCTGTTTTTCACCATCTACTATAGAAATACAGTATAGATATAATGTAGATGAGCTACCAGAAGTTTCTCTCTAATTAATGTTTTTTGATTCCTCTGTTGTTTTTGGGAAATGTTTAGGTGTTTCCAGTTCGTATGGTCTAGGTCTCAGTGTTTCCTGTTTTACTTTGACAGTGTCCCATCCTGTGTTCAGTTTTGCTTCCTGTATTGTGTCATTATGTTTATTCCCCCCAGCTGTGTTCTCTGTGTGTTTCCTGTTTTCTCGTCACCATCTTGTATATTTATGGAGTGAGTTGTCAGTCGTTCTTTGTCAGGTCATCTATAAACACTACCTCATGTTTCCACAGTTCTGCCAAGTATTCCAGATTTCACATATTTAGCTTTCTTAGTTTAGGTTTTTGTGATCAGTTTCTTGTTTAGTTAATGTCTTGTTATCGGCCATAATAAAAGGCACAGTTTTTGTTAAAATCTAGTTTTCTTCTCATTGTCTGCACTTGGATCCTCATTCAGAAAGGCGAGTTTCACTGGTCTGGCCCACTTGAGATTAAAGTTGGCTGTCATGTAAAATGAGTTTGACACCCCTGTTCTAAATGACATCCTCCCTGTTTAGATTTGATATAACACACCTATCATTTCATTTATTATTATTTTGATTTTAAAATGATCATATTAAGAGTGTGCCGCCTTCATACAGACTAATTCTCTTTTCATGGATGTTTATCTGAACAGATTCCAGTACAGATTTACAAGAAGATGATGATTTGTGTGGGTAGTGCAGTGTATCTCACTGATATTGGATGTGTGCTGCTTACCTCAGTGTATGCTTTTGTATTAACTCTTGGAGTTCTCAAAATCCTTGTACAAAGCTGCACATAAACAAAAAATGAAAGGAAATACCAGATACTCCGGCTTCCTCCCACAGTCTAAATAAGTGTGAGTGTGAATGTTTGTCTGTCTCTCTTTTTTAGCCCTGCAACAGACTGGCGACCTGTCCAGGGTGTACTCTGCCTCTCGCTCTATGATAGCTGGGATAGTCTATAGCCTCCTGCGACCCTGATAAGGATAAGTAGAAGAGAATGGACAAGAGTTTAAAGTGGGATTCAGGAGGTGCAGAACCCTAAAATCTGTTTTTAATGGCTCAGGCTAATTTCTATTGAGAGCTTCCGTAGATTTTCTTAGTGTATGAGCTGTGATCAGCTGACCTGCTGCTCTTTGCAGATTTATCCACCTGAATTCAGTCAGATGTAAGCAGATGTTTCATGAGTTGTCCTCGTCTCTACACTGACAGTACACTGTTTATACTGACTTTATATTGGACTGCCACTGTGCACCAGTCACACACTGATCTTTCCTTTAAATCCATCACAGTACAGCAAACTAACCTGTTTATCCTGCACTAATCTGTAGAGGATTTTCATGCAGCCTTTAAATAACACAGTGATTCTACCTCGTTTTGTTTTGCAGCATGCTTCACACTATGAAAAGCATAATGTCAACATAAATACTCAAGTAAAGTACAGATACCTTACGTACAGTAACAAAGTATTTGTGCTTCCTACCTCTGGAAATAAGTAAATTGTGTGATATTTGACTATAAAACTGAAGTTGTTTACATAATATTGTGTGTTTATGTGTTGATGTTCAGTCTTACAGTTTAGATTTGTGCACACCTGGTTGTTTTCAGTCACTCTGCTGGTAGAGTCTAAATATCATTTAATCTGTTTAGTAAAAACTAAACTTTTTATTGTTGATTTTCAGTCAAATTGTTACCAGGACACAAAAATATAATTACAATTAACAAGAGCAGTAAAACCAGGATAGTTTTGTAATGATAATGATATATTTTTATTTGAACAGCTCCTCCTGAGCCCACTGTGACCCTCCAACCATCCACAACTCAGATATACAGCGGTGAGACAGTCACTCTTGATATTCAGGGAGGTGGACGTATGAATGGAGACGAGACACGTTAAACGCACCTGCTCACTTATTTTAATTTGTATTGCACGTTTCTTCCAAAACCAGAACAAAATACTAACAAAAGTAGTGTAAAATAATAATAAATAATTGTCCTCATTTTAGGAGAGACTGTTCTGCTATGTTAGCCTTTCTCAAACTGCTCGTATGTTTACTCATAGCAGCAGTTTTTTCACTTCATTTATCTTTAAATCTCCAGCTCTGAATCCACCACTGGAGGTTTAGCAGCATTGTTAGCAAACAACAGCTAACTGACAACTAATGGATTATATGTTCATAAATGTATAAAACATTTAAAAAGTATAAAAACAACTTTTTAAGTCAAATTATCCGTCTGCTAATGATATATTTTATTTGATCAGCTCCTCCTAAGCCCACTGTGACCCTGCAGCCATCCTGGACTCAGATATACAGCGGTGAGACAGTCACTGTCAGATGTGAGATTCAGGGAGGTGAAGGAGCTCAGTGGACGTATGAATGGAGACGAGGCCAGGTTAACATACATGAAACATCCAGTGAATACAGAATCAACAGAGTTACTGAGTCTGATGGTGGAAGATACAGCTGTCGGGGTAGAAGAAGCTCTTCCTGGACAGAGTGGAGTGACATCACCACATTGAGAGTAACAGGTAGGTTGAACACATTTCACTCATTTTAATTCCCAAAACACAACAAAATACTTTAAACAGTACTGCAGGTTTTTCTTTTTTTTTAGTTTAGTATCCAAAGTCATGTAAAACAGTTTTTTCATTATAAAAATATTCAGTCGTCACTCAGAGTCAAACATGCTGAAAAGAAAAAATAATGTGTTTGTAACATGAAAATAATAAACGCAATTGTCATTGTCCATGGATGCAAACACAGAGTTTTCATCACTGTTTCAAAACTGAATGTGAGCTAATGTCCTGCAGCTAAACTCAGGCAAAACTTAAAATGTTGCCATTGAATCTCCTCAGCTGAACACATGCTGCCATCAGCTGCTTCTCTGCTGGAAAATTTCAAGACAATAACAAAAATATTTCTGGATGAATTGCAACCTAAATTATGAATCATTTTAAAACATTTAAAGACAGGAAACCATTTTACATGCTTTGATTTTTCACGCCTAGATCACTGAAACAGTCACAGCAAACAATCAGATGAAAAACTGCAGACCAACTCAGACACATCACATCACATCACATCACATCACATGGGATTACACCTGTCCCACTGTTACACTGGCTTTACTGACACACTTTGTTATAGCTTCACCAATGAAGTTTTGTGATATTTGATCATTTACATATTTCCATCTTTAAATTGTTCTGATTCAGTCATTTTTACTTTTATGTTCTTGTTCTAAACTGAACTGCAGTGAAACCAAAGACTGAACTGAGAGCTGATAGGACAGATGTTCCAGTAGGGGGCAGTGTGACCCTGACCTGCTCTGTGAGACCATCATCACCATCATCATCATCATCATCATCTGAATGGAAATACTACTGGTACAGAGATGACAGCAATTATAAACTTGTGACCTCACCGGATGCAGTGTTTCTATCAAATGAACAAATCAGTGTCTCAGAGGGAGGACGCTACAGGTGCAGAGGAGGAAGAGGAGAACCAGTTTACTACACAGAGGACAGTGAGACAGTTTGGATTGACACAATCGGTGAGTTTAAATGTAACTTCACACAAAGCACTACATCTGATTGTAACTGAAAGTTTTGTCTTTCATGTGTTTTTATTGTACTTTCTTGAACATTAACAGTGTCAAACAGGCCTGTTGTGACTCTGTATCCAAACTGGTCTGAGATATACAGAGGAGAGACGATCACTGTCAGATGTGAGATCCATGGAGGAGACACTGAGTGGGATTATGAGTGGGAAACAAACAGCATCATAAAACCTCCAAATCAAAATGAATACAGGATTAGATCTGCTTCATCATCCAAGAGTGGAAACTATCGCTGTAAGGGCAGAATGAAAAGTTCACAGTATAAAACAACAGAGTGGAGTGATTCAGTCACACTGACAGTTTCTGACAGTAAGTCATATTTGCTTTAAGCTGTTTGAACACTTTGTAAAATGTGTTTCTGTTCATATAGACTGAGATTATTATTCTTTGTATAAACTGAGCTCACTGTTCAGAGACTGTACTACATGTTCACTGAGAGAAAATCTTTGTTGAACAGATAAACCCCGTCCTGTCCTCACTGTGTCTCCATCATGGCTGAGTCCTGGAGCCTCAGTAACTCTGAACTGTCAGGTTGAACATCCGTCTGCAGGATGGAGCTTCTACTGGTATAAAGCTGTTCCTGATCTATCAGAGAAATCCTCCAGTTATGAGCTGCTACCTGATGGCAGTGGGACTGCACAGGACTCCTACATCATTCATGGACAGACACACACAGCAGGATATGTGTGCAGAGCTGGAAGAGGAGACCCAGAGTATCACACTGATCACAGTCAACCAGAGTTTGTCTGGTCTGCAGGTCAGTTTGTTTCTCTCTAATAAGTTATGTCATCACTTTAATTCACCATTATTTATCTTGCAGCAACATACTGACATTGAAATCTGATGTCCAATGACAAATAAAATGCATTAAATTATTATATTTAAGTTTCCTCAAGAAGGATTAAATTGAATCTCATCCTTTCTCACTACATTCAAGTAAACTGAACGTCAGTCAAACACTTCTGTTGTTATTCAAATTCCTCCTTGTTTGTTTCTCACAGAGTTAAACAAGGATTAATTTTGTCTCCAGCTCTTTTTAATCTTCATGTTGATGATTTGAAAGTCTGTAAATCTGGCAGGAATAATGTGAAGCACATTATGTACACAGATGATCTTGTGGTCTTTAGTCCTCGTAGTGCTGGTCTCCAGCAGCTCCTTCACAGCTCGTTCTTCTTTTGGTGTGGAGAATGATATCAGACATGATGCCCGTAAAAGTGCTGTCATGATTTGTAGAAGCAAAGAACAACCATTAAAGATCTACTGATGTTAAACTGTCTGATAATGATCTGTAATAAGGTCA
Organism: Oreochromis niloticus; assembly: GCF_001858045.2. Lineage (NCBI taxonomy): Eukaryota > Metazoa > Chordata > Actinopteri > Cichliformes > Cichlidae > Oreochromis > Oreochromis niloticus. Next base: position 21,347,288 of record NC_031967.2, read on the forward strand.
CAAATGTCAGACATCTTATTACACGACAGATGATGAAGATATTTGCTTGTGCAACAACAAACATGCACACTGTGGACAAACTGTAGGAAAGCAAGTTTACAGAAACTTCTAATGTAGCTTCTAATGATGCTGTGAGATTATTACTGAGAGACCCAGATGGTTCAGTGAAATCTTTCCAGCTGCAGGAGTCACAACATTTAAATCTGTATTAATAAATCTCATTCATAGATTTATTTGCAGTTATGGTGGGTTTAGCAAGAACTGATATTTTCACTGTGATATTTTGAATCCTAACATCTGTGAGCTTTGTCTCTTCACTGCATGTTGTTTCCAGATGTTCATTCAGCAGCGTCTCTCACAGTGAGTCCTGACAGAGTGCAACACTTCACCTTTGACTCTGTCTCACTGACCTGTGAGGGAAACTTCACTGAGTGGAGAGTGATGAAGTTCTCTGAGGACGGCCGACTGTACTCTGACTGTAGGAGAATGACTGGATCCACATGTAACATCAACACATCAAAGTCAGATACTGGAGTGTACTGGTGTGAGTCTGGATCAGGAGAGTTCAGCAGTGCAGTCAACATCACTGTACAGAGTATGTTATTATACATTTACTTCTTGGATCTGAGTGATTTAGACGTCACATGAACATTTACATTTATTTATTTATATTTTCTTTTTGAAAGAAAACACTCAAATGTCAACATCTCTGTAGGCAAAGTGTTATTAGTAATGATCATCATGTAAAAAGGTGCAGTTGTATCAAATATTATGCTGTGTTTGAGTTCAGAGCCATTCAGGGACTTCAGAGCAGCAAACTTTCTTTACTTTACTTGCACTGTGCACAGCTCCACATCTCACTACTACAGTAAAAATAGTATTAATAGTGATTACATATCTGTATTTCATTCTTGTTATTATGTATCATAACCTTTTACATTTTAATGAAAAGAAAACAGAAGTGTTTGGACTTAGTGGTCCCTGTGAGTCCTCCTCTATTCATTTGGTACCCCTGGAAGTTTATTTTAAACTTGTTATTACTGACTTTGGTTTTAAGTTGGAGAGTGATTTTAAATTGGACAGTCAAATTAGAGCAGTGCTGAAGTCCAGTTTTTTATCATTTAAAGCAAAATCTTTTCTTTCTGGGCAGCGATTTGAAACAGTGATCCATGCTTTTATTTCTTCTACTGTAACTCACTTCATGTGGGGGTCATTTATTCTTTGCTCTCACGTCTGCAGCTGGTTCAAAATGCCGCTACACAACTGTTAACACAAACTCATGAAAGAGAGCATATAACCCCTGTGCTGGCCTCTCTGCACTGGCTGCCTGTGTCTTTTAGAGTTCATTTTAAAATTCTCATGTTTGTTTTTAATGTGCTCACAATCTCGCCCCGCCTTACCTCTCTGAGCTTCTTCATCCCTACACACCCTGTCAGTCTCTTAGGTCAGCTGACCACCTGCTCCTGGAAGTACCAAAATCCAGGAGGAAGCTCTTTCTATCGTTGCTTCTAAATTATCGAATAACTTGCCCTTAAATGTTACTGAGGCCCCTTCAATGTCCATTTTTTTAAACGTCTTTAAACCCATTGTTGTTCTTTGGTTTTTGACATCAGTGAGACTTAATTTCTCTTGGTATTAAATTAGTTATTAACCAACTCAATTATTTTACCTTTTTCTTTTATTTGGCTTTTATTTATATCTTACGTAATTTTATTATTTGGTTCCAATGTACAGTACCTTGCGTCAGCTGTGGTTGTTTTAAAGTCCTTTATAAATAAAGATGATGATGATGATGATCAGCTTTTTCTAAAAGTGTGCACCAGCTGATGTGACTGAAACAACTGTGTGTGATTGTGTCACAGATGATGGTAATGGTCCTATCCTGGTGAGTCCTGTTCATCCTGTGACTGAGGGAGCTTCTGTTAGTCTGAGCTGCAGATTGAAAACACAAAAAATACTTTCCAGTGTGTTTTTCTATCACAATGACAAACTTATTCAAAATGATCCCCGAGGGGAGCTGAAGATCTCTGCAGTGTCAAAGTCTGATGAAGGTTTCTACAAGTGTCAGTCCTCAGGAAGAGAGTCAGCACAGAGCTGGATGTCAGTTAAAGGTGAGCAGCATCAAAACATTTGATGTGTTTCTGTAAAAATGATTTTCATGACTGAGAAATAACATCATATTGTCTCTTCTAGTGTTTGAAGCCACCTGAGTCTATTTTGTGAGAACTGTCATAACATTATGTTTTAGAATAGAATTCAACTTTATTGTCATTGCACATGCACAGGTACAGGGCAACAAAATGCAGTTTGCATCCATCCAGAAGTGCTTTAGCCGTGATATAGATATATTACAATATATATTAGCAATAATATAGATATGTAAGTATATTACAGAAATGGGTCTATTATAGTATGTTATCATGTACATGGTGTGAAGTATGTTATGAATATTCTATAACTATAAGTATGTACAGGCTGTAGTAATGTCAAATAAACATTAATATAATATTAATATTGTATTATATTGTTTACATAATAAACAATATAATATTCACTACAAACTTCTAATTGTACGAATAAAACAATTGAATACATAGAAACTATGATACGGTTCCCTTAAAAGGAAATAAACACACAGTGAGCTGCCTTGGCAGAGATTTGTGCTGTCAGAGTGTTTCTTGTTATTGTTTGTTGTTACAGTAACTGTGTCAGGAGCTGACAGCTCTTCATCTCCTGTGTGGTTGATGGTTGGACTGGTTTGTGGAGTCTCTCTCATTATTATTCTCCTGCTCTTGTTGTATCGCTGCAGACAGTCCAAGTGTAAGAGCCTCTTCTTTTCATGCTGTATTAGAGAGTTTATTTACTACATACACTTTAATTATTCACACATATACATGTATTCTGATCTCATGACACTAAATATCAGTGGAACAATTTATACATGACAAACATGTGTAATAACATTTGTCTCTTTCACAGATTCCTGCTTCACCAGGTTGGTAAAATACTTTTTATTATTATTTTAAACAAACATCAGTTACTTTTGAGTTTATTGTGTTTATTTCATGTTTTAGGTCGATCCAGTCTGAGAGTCACAGTCCGGGCTCCTCCACAAATCATGGAGTCAACCAGAATGAAACTCATGAATACAACTCTCTTCATCCTGGTCAGTATTTAAAGCATTTAAATAATATTATCATTATTAATGTTGACTTTTTATTATAGTTCTTAGGTTCAGTTTGTGCTCAGCAGTTAATTTCATTTAAAAATCAAAATCCAGTTAAGATAAGATAAGATAAGATAACCTTTATTAGTCCCACACGTGGGAAATTTGTTTTGTCACAGCAGGAAGTGGACAGTGCAAAAGTTGTGAAGGAAAAATTAGAATAAAATAAGATAAGAATAAATACAGTACACAACTGTACAGAATAGAATAAAATAAAATACTATATACAGCAGAATAAAATATACAATAAGATAAAAATAGAATACAAATGCTATTTGAGTAGCAAGTTGAACAAACATTGAAACAGCCGAGTGACACATGCAAATGAAATCAGAAATAAACAGGATTTTACAAACCTGATTGTATCTTAACTCAACTCAAGAATCCAGTAATCGTTTTGTTCTATATCATATAAACACAAACAATAACAGTAATATGAGTGTCACATTATAGTCCTCGTTTTGAATCAGACAGAATTAATGAAACTCTCTTTTGGTTTTTATTATAACGATTAATATGACCATGACTTTATTCTTTCTTTATTCTTTAGGTACTGCTGATCTCTATGAATCAGTCACACAAATGGAAGATTCTACAAATGGTATCTGTATATGTTTTTTTTTTTATTTGTAGCCTTCAGTTTATCCAAAATACTGTAGTGAGAGAACTGACAGGGACTCTGTTTATCGACCCCCTGTCCTTCTCCTATTCCTCCTGTTTTTCCTAGAGTATTTAAAAGTAGAATGAGAGGTAGAGCCTTCATTTTTCAGTGGAATCAGCTCCCAGTTTGGATTCGGACGACAGACACCCTCTCTCTGTACTTTTAAGATTAGGCTTAAAACCTTCTAACCATCTTCTTCCACTTATCTGGGGCTGGGTTGCAACAGCAGCAGCCTAAGCAGAGAAGCCCAGACCTCCCTCTCCCTAGCCACCTCCTCCAGCTTGTCCGGGGGAACACCCAGGTGTTCCCAGGCCAGCCAAGAGATATAATCTCTCCAGTGTGTCCTGGGTCTGCCCCAAGGGCCTCCGGTGGGACATGCCCAGAACACCTCACCCAGAAGGCGCACAGGAGACATCCTTTTCAGATGCCCAAACCACGTCAACTGGCTCTTTTCGATGTGAAGGAGTAGTGGCTCTACCCTGAGCCCCTTCCTGATAGCTGAAACCTTCCCTTTTAGATAAAGTATGTAGTTATGCTGCAGTAGGTCTAGACTGATTGGGGATTCCCATAATGCACTGAAGGTTTCTTCTTCATTCATCTTTTTCACTCACTGTGTTTATACACCATTTATCATTTCATCATGAGTTATTATTAATCTCTGGCTCTCTTCCACAGCATGTCTTTCGTCCTGTCTTCCTTCCCTCAACCCAACCAGTTACGGCAGATGGCTGCGCCTCCCTGATTGTGGTTCAGCCAGAGGTTTCTTCCTGTTAAAAGGGAGTTTTTCCTTCCCATATTCACCAAGTGCTTATTCATAGAGGGGTTGTCTAATTGTTGGGTCTTCTTTGTATTGTTATAGGATCTTTTCCTTACAATGTAAAATGCCTCTCCCCCCACCACACTCCCAGCTGGGCCCCTTCCGGAGGGGTGGGGGCTCTCGGACGTCAGGCCTCTGGGCCGGGGCTCAGTCCACTCCGGTGTGACTGGCTGATGGTGGAGCGTGCGGGCACGTCACTGCAGCCCCCTGTGGCTTCTGTGCCGTGGCTGCTGGGTGACCCCACGTCTGGGGCTCTCCTCAGCTCTTTCCAGGAGGGTGGCACGGTTGCCCCTCTGATGGTCTTCCTTGGGCTCTTGCGCTCTGGAGGCCTCTGGATGTTTGGGGCCTGGATCTCCTCCATGCCTACTTCATGCCCTGGGGGACGGGACTATTGCTCCCCACACCCTTTAGCAGATCGTTACATGGAGAAACCTTTTGAATACAAGTGCGCTCACGCACACAGGTGTACACAGGTGTTCACAGACACAAACTATATCTCTCTTGGCCACCACCTCAAAGCACATTGTGCGCTGTTGGTCTTGCGTGCTGCACAATAACATTCAGTATTTAGTATTTACTGATACTTACAATTATCTGCAATAGTGATGAGTTTATTGTGTTGCTCTCTTTTTGCTTGTTTTCTTTTTTTTCTTTCAACAGGTGATCCAGTTGATTTCTTTTCTGTCCCTCTTTCCCTTCCTTCCTTCCTTCCTTATCCCCAAGTCATGTCTGTCCCATCTGTAATAACTTAAAATAAAATAATATAAATAAATAAATGAATAAGAATGATAAAGGTCAAGTGGATCAATATGCCAAAGCCAAGATCATCCACTTGGTAAAATAAATCCGTTGGGCATCTTTCTTGACCTTCAGACAATAATTCTGATTGCTAAAGTACCAAACAGGACAGACAAAAAAACCCCAAAACAAAACAATATAAAGTGCCTTGAGATGACTGTTGTCATTTGACATAAAAATAAAACTGAATTGCACTGAAATAACATAGAATTTCATGTTCTGTGTGACGGGTTTATGATCTTCTAACTAAATATGCACATTTCAGGAGCAGATGACCCCAGAGATGTCACATACTCTCTTATTGAACTCAAAACCCTTGGAAAGAAGAGTGAGTTTTCAAAAAGCTGATGTAGAAACATTTTATCAATGGTTATAAAACTTTTTGTTATTTTCTTATGTGGATTAATCTGATCATCTTCACAGGGAAGCATCATAAACCAGAGCAGAGTGCTGTTTACTCTGAGCTGAAGACGGGAGCTGCAGGTACAGTCACAACAGTCTCATTCAGTGTTTGTACTGAAATGTGTCAATTTATTATTTTGCAGGTAATTATAGGTCAACATGGAGTTTAGTTATTCCCTCACCAAGCTTAGCTACTACACACCAGCAGAGTTGAATCTTATACACATCGAGTGTCACTCAGAGTTTTGTCTAACTTTGTCTCTTTGGATTCAATAAAGTTCAATAATTCATTACAATATTTACATTTTGTCATCCACAAATTGCACTTTATTGTACATTTATATACTTTCTTCAGTAGAGTTTGTTATTAGCTCAATCACATATAAACTTTTTCTCTTTAGCACTCTGTGTTTATCAGTCACAATACACTCAATATTAGATAATTTTAATCAAACATGGTAAAGTCAGAGATTCTCACATCTCTCTGTCTTTTAAAATCTTAAACTACCTCCTTAGGGCCTCACTCCTGCTCTCAGAGAGAGTAGGGGTCAGAGTTCATGTTGCTGTCTGTGCACACAGAAACTGGTCACACACAGATTCTGCCCCAGACCACAGATCACAAAGCACAAACTGAAACGAATTAAAAAAAACATAACCTTTGGTGTCACTGGCAACAATTTTTATTTCTTTAAATGTATTTAAATGTTTACTTTTTAAACGAGGTTCAGATCCTCTGGCTTATCTCCATCTAAGAGTGAAGTAAAGGACTTAGTGTAACGTCCACCTCCTTATGGTTAGTGTTACACAGAGTGGTAATTATACCTATATGTGATTTTGCTCATAGTTAATCATTCAGAATTCTATTCCAATATAATAAAGTATGAAGCTAATCAGCATAACGGATGAAAATATAAAGTTTAGACTTATACAGGATATTTCATTTAACTTTTTGTGTAACAATGAAGGAATCCTTGTGAAGTGTTACTCATATTATCTCATCAATGGTTCCTACTTGTAACTCTTAGCGTAGTGAGTTTGCTCACCACTGACTTAATTAAGTTTCTGTTTTACCTGTTGGGGAAAACCTCCTGGAATCAGACACGTGGACCCTCTACACAGAGAGCCAGTCCAGACTTTCTGTATAGGGGTAACTGGGTGATCCACAGCTTTTTTAAATCCACCTCCAAGTCCATATACATCCAAGTGCTTTGGGTTTGTGTCATATACCTGCTGATCAAATGTATCCTGAGCTCTGACTTCTCTTTTAGAGGACAGTCTGATGTATGCTGAGGTCAAACGCCCCAAAAAAGAAAAAGCCAAGAAGAAAGCAGGTAAACAAAGTCTGCCATCACCTCCAGTGAATGTTGTTCAACATGTTTATCTGGTCTTAAATTCTTCTTTTCACTCACAGGAAAATCAAGTCCTGCAGCTGATGCAGCAGTTTATTCTGAAGTCACATTAGGAAGCTTTCCTGGTAATTATGCTTCTGTGCAGGATGAGTTATTCTTCAAGTTATTAAATGGCGAACATCCTGAAACTTGGACATTTCTGTTCTTTGTGTGTTTGTCTTACAGGTCAGTGAGGAGAGCTGCAGCAGCAAAGCCAAGAAGAAGCTTTTTATGAATCCACTGTTGCTCCTTTGCTGCCCAAATATCAGACACGCTCAGTCTTTAGTGTTTATGAAGATGATATTGAATGATAATGTGATATAGACTTGGTACTGTCTTTTAGCATAAAGCACACAGAGATGTGTCCTGTTTCAAATCCATGCTCTTTATATTCAGCTGATATGTTTTATATTCATTGTTGAGCTTCTGGATCAAATTTGAATGTATCCTGTTCCAACAGCAGTGAAAAAAAAAGTTTGAAGTCTTTAGAGTTTACATTAAGAAGTGCTGGTATCTACACCAACAAATACTTGTTGGTGTATATGTATCAATCTAATGTGTGAATGGGTGGATGACTGAATGTAGTGTAAAGCGCTTTGGGGTCCATAGGGACTAAGTAAAGCGCTATACAAATACAGGACATTTACCATTTAATAAACTTAAACCTGCACCATCCGCCCTAATCTGGTATTCTAAACAGTATTTAGCGGAAATATTAAACAACCTACCTAATGGGGTTGTGTTACGGCCGGTCTAGGAAACCCGACCGCAACAGGAAGAGTGATCCATCCCCTGCTCGACCCCAGCACATCACACCACAAGTTAAAATATGACATGGTTTATTTACAAACACGAAGCGAAAAAATGGGTTCACAGGAGTCACTCAGGCTTTGGGGTGGACCCACGCCAAAACAACAAACAAAAAGGGAAACTAACTTAGAGGAGCGACTGCTTACCTAGCCCCAAAGAAACATAACCAAACAACAATCACTTACCTCCCTGAGTAACTAAACATGAGAAAACTGTACCCAACTGAAAAGGCGATCCACCCCTACTTCCTCCTGGACCTGCAAAGCAACACAGGGCATGTCGCAGCCCCAGCCGGTTGGGGTAAAACCGAGGATGGATGATTGCCGTCCTCAACCGCGCCGTCTTATACTCCGCCTCCAGATCAGCATCCAGTCCTGGCGCACCGTCTTCGGGATCCACCACTCCTGGAGGCGCACCTGCACACTCACATTTGCATGTCATAATCCCAACCCACGATGGCAGCCGTAGCTGTTGCCAACTCCTAGCAAAAAAAAAAAAAAAAATGGAACCACACCCCACCCTCCGCCTCATGATGCTTAATTGACGTAATAGACTTTAATTTAATGCATGTGTAAAACAAATGCACAGAAATCAGTTATTATTCTACAATAATTAAATAGATTCAACATCTTTCATCAACAGAATTGCAGACTGCACAGATGGTACCTTCCCAAAGGAAAAAGTACTATAGCTTACTAGGGTAAATATTAGACTTAATATTTACTACATACAATAATGGATTTCTATACATTTTACATCAGATGAAAACTGTGGTTGTAAGATTCAGATAATTATTTATTAAAAGCTCGACATCTGAAATGAGAATAAGAAAGAAAAGTATTTCTTTGTGCCCCCCTTTCCCTGTTAATGCCCTACCTGCCCCCCTGGCAAAACTTTGCTAGATCTGCCCCTGCACAGTTACCAGCTGTCAGCTACTCAGAAAATGATCCTGGTGTTATTTGTCTCTCAGAAACAGTTCATAACTTCCCTTCAACTCATTCATGTCACCTTAAAGGTAAACCTGTTTCTCCATCACCTGCTCAGCTCTGATGATTCAGTAAGGACATCTCCTGGTTTCATCTTCATGTTTCCCTCTCACCACATATCCAAACCGATATCATGACCAGCAGCTTTACAGCTGTGGCTCCAACAAACATCAGCTGATACTAGAAATTAATATTAAATAAATTCTAACAACAGCTGATCAAGCTTAAACGTGCTGCTGTTGTTTAACGCGACATCCGCTGGTTTCCTCTTTCTGGCGCAAAGTGGGCGATAAATAAACAAGAGAGAAAAGCCGATCAGCTGATCATTGATCAGTTTCGTGATTGAAGTAGCAACAGAAGATGGAGGGGGAGAGAATGAGCGAAGAAGGCGCAGCGTAAAGACAGAATAACTCCAGCTTTGTGTCTTTTTTTCATGCTAGCTGAAGGGATTGGGGACCCCTGATTTAAGGTATTTGAAACTGGGTTGAGGTCTCAGGGCAGACCGAGGACCTCCCAGGTTATTATATTTTGCAGTTTTCCTTCTACTCTTTGCAGGGAAATTTTATTAAGGCAATTGAACAGGAGTAAAATGAAAGCAGAATCAAAAATAATCATCACAAAATAATCAAATCACATCAGTTATATTTATCCAATATGGCAGTCCAATTCCTTCTGAAAATTATAATCCACATGGTACAGATGAGCAGAGAGCGACAAAAAAAAACAGATCCAATTTGTAAGTTCACAGTTTGGGCAGTCGTTAATCCCTCTTGCTAACTTTTATCTCATATTCACACACAAACTATATCTATATCAAGTCTGGTAAAGTAGCAGCTGAAGTCTCCTATAATCAGAATCACTTCAACCAAGATCCTGTTCCAGTGTAGTTCTGTTGCCCAAGGTGCTTTTGATAAGACGAAGCAGCTCTTTGCAAGATAATGATAAAAGGATTCTACAAAACAAACAAAACAAAATAAAAAACAAACAAAAAAACAAAAAAACCCCAACTGTTTTTAAAGAAGAAAATGGTGAAAATTATGACCTGACAAAATATGTCTCCTAACTTGAAGAAACAGAACAGCGTTGCATATATATAGATAAAGATAACAACACAACACAAGAAACAAGCTTCTGTTTTTGCAAAGAACAGGAAATATAAACCTGTCAGCTAACTGCTGCGGTCAAAGCCACAGGAGCTGTTTGAGGTTGGTGTAAGAAGGAGGGACACAGAGAGGCCAATCAGAAAATGTGTTGTAGAAAAGATTTTTATATCTATATTAAACTTCTCCTTCTTCTTCTTTTCTCATTTCTGCAAAGTAAAACTATTTGATTGTTGTTGAATGACAAGGACATGCTACACAGCTAAACATGGCATCAAACTGAGATAACCGTCATGTATTTTGTAGCGAAGAGGTCCAAAAACACCAGAAGGACGACTCTGGCACAAACAAAGGAGAGACAGCTAATATATATACACAGAAGGGTGATTAGAGGAGTGGAGACAGCTCGAGAGAACGAGACAGGGTTAAAGCAAATAACAACTGATGAGACAAAGGAAGTCACACTCAATGTTACTCAATGCTCTCTCCAAGACAAGTGCCCATCTACTTCTGGGAGGAAAAAAATTATTAAAGGTGCATAATATGTCAGTGGTTCCTGCTGCAATCTATTTTCATGTTTCTTCTAGATTAAGAGAAAAAAAAAAAGCTTTTTGTTCTCATTAAATTCTTCAACCTTCTGTTTCTCCCCTCTGATTTGTGTGTTCATCTTGTTCATTCTCTTAACAGGATCATTGCGATGTGAACACTTCCTATTAAGCCCACTTTGACTCTGGTATTTCTTCGGAACCCACAAATCCACTCATATTAGTGGATTTGTGGGTTCCGAAGAAATACACGAATAAAAGAAAAAATAGGTGTTTTTAGAAGAAATCAAGTTTCATGCTCTGTAGAAGAAGTATAATCAGATTTTCTGGTTTTTTTTCACAAATCCACTCATATGAGTGGATTTGTGGGGTCTGTTCTACCGACACGGGCCATCGGAGTCTGACCGCCAAACACCTATCTATATTCTGCTCATCAATAAATCATGTTCATTCTTTCTAACTATGTGTCCTTATTGAAAAAAATGTCACCTTCGTTTGGTACTCTGAGTCCTGCTCTGCATGTGGGTCTACTTTTTGAACTGACTCTGAACAGAATTACACAGTCTTGGTTGGTAACATGTGGTGTTCAAGGCAAACATCATTATTACAGTGTTTATATCATTATTTCACATCATCAGTTTGTTTTTCTTTTATTGTGTTTACATGTAGTCAGATGGTAAGATGTCAAAGCAACACAAATAATTCAGAATTAATCAGTTTGTGCTTTGTTTTAAATAGCAACAGATAATAAATTTAACTTTGAATTTATTTGCTGTCTTTGTTACTTTACTTTGTGAAACATAAAAATCTTTAGTCTCACTTCAGCCACACACTGAGTCATTTCCTGTGTTTGGGTCTCAACCAAACTTAAAAGCTGTTTGAGCTTTGTGTGAAAGGGAAGGAAGCACAGAGAGACCAATCAGAAGAAGAAACTGCAGAAAAACTCTTGTTGTATCTATATTAAACACAACTTCTTTTTTTTCTTCATCTTCTTTGTTCAAAGTAAAACTCTTTGTGCAGCAGGCTGGATGTGACGATGGGGCAATCTTTGCTCTGCACGATGGGCTTTTTCTGTAAGTACACGTCTGACATTGTTTGAATGGCACTGACTCATTAACAGAAGCTTTACTTTATATTTATTTGGATTTAGTCAGTTGTATAATGTCTAATGAGCTTTTATGTATTTACAATTTTAGTGCTCAGTACTGTCGTCTCTGGAAATGCTGAAGGTAAGAAATGGTGTTTTTCTTCCAGTTCACATATGCAGCTGTTATTACTGACCATTCAAACAGATCACAGTACTGATTCACTAGAAGAATGGATCAGAGGTTCCTCGCATCTAACAGTCAGCACCTGGTGCAGCCGACTGCAGCAGCAGTGACTGTAGTGCAGAGATCTGGGAGGTGGATATTAAGAAAAGCGAGCCTTTATTTTGGGCTGCACAAAACACAACAAACAAAAGGCGACAGGAGAAAGCGATAAACTAACAAAAACCTAAACTGGGGAAAGCGAAACATAAAGACACAAGGTGAAAGAACGACAACACTGAAACACAAAACACGAAACCTACAACTTAGAACAAGGAATCTGAGACCTGAAAAACCTGGGACTTGGAAACCATGAGGGACGTAAACAGACAACCCAACAACAGACAGAAGGTTAAATGCAGGAGGTGGGGAAACACAGCTGTGACTAATCACACACACACACGAGACCTGGAGGAACCAAAACAGAATACACTAACACAAGTCGAGGAACTATCAAAGTAAAACAGGAAACATGAGACACAGACAGAGATGTGGGCTTGACGCTGGAACCGAGGAAGAACAGACATGAGAACATGAATAGGCGTGACACAGGGAACACAGGAAGAGGCACAGTAACACAACCTAGGAACTAGAAATCAGAAAATACTAAATCAAAGAATATCAATAATCAAAAACATAAAAACTGGGTCACCAAACCCAGGACCATGGCAATATATTTATTGTGATTTTTTTAAATATGTGTTTGTGCACCTTTTCTTGTTACTAACAACATCCACTTCTGTGTTATATATTTTAATCAGTGAATAAATGATTGAAATTAAGCTGGAGTGTTCAAATCTACTCAGTTTTACAGATTACTTTCAGAAAAATACCCATCCATCCTCTTCCGCTTATCTCAATTCAGGGTTGCAGCGGGGCTAGAGCCTGTTTCAGCTACCATACCAACCTGGACAGGCTGCAGGTCTGTTGAAGGGCTAACACAGACAGATAGACAGACAACCAGGCACACTTATGGGCAATTCGGATTCACCAACTAAACTAACCGCACGAACTGCATATCTCTAGGCTGTGGGAGGAAGGCAGAGCGCTGCCATGCCGACACGGACAGAACATGCAACTCCACACAGAAAGGCTCCGGCCACATGGTTGATGAGCTTTCTGTGAAACTGATCTTGGAAAAATGCTTTTAATGCTTTTTTTTTTCTTTGCCAGTCTAGTTTTGACTTTGGTGTCACATGAAAACTTTGTATTTCACCATTTATGAACTAATAATAACTTCATGAGAGCAGAGCAGCCTCCAGCTTTGACTCCATCACTGGAGGTTTAACAGCATTGTTAGGAAACAAAAGCTAACTGACAACTCTGGTTTATATGTTCACAAATGTATAAATATGTAAATGTAAAGATGTAGAAATAAGTAAATAGTGGGATATTTGACTATAAAACTTCTTTATGCAATTTAAAATCTGAGAAACGGAAGTTGTTTGCATGATATTGTTTGTTTGTGTGTTGATGTTCAGTCTCACAGTTTACATTTGTACACAGCTTGTTGTTTTCACTCTGCTGGTAGATTCTACATATTAGCAAATTACTTTAATTTGTTTAATAAAAAGAAATATTTTATTGTTGATTTTAAATCAAATTGTCAATACGATCCAAAAATATGATTACAAATAAAAAGAGCAATACAATCCAGGACAGCTTAATAATAATTTTATACTACTATAAGTCTGATAATGTGATTTATTTCTTATTTTTATTTGAACAGCTGGTCCTAAGCCCACTGTGACCCTGCAGCCATCCTGGACTCACATATACAGCGGTGAGACAGTCACTGTCAGATGTGAGATTCAGGGAGGTGAAGGAGCTCAGTGGACGTATGAATGGAGAGCAGCCAAGTTAAACACACGTCAATCATCCAGTGTATACACAATCAGCAGAGCCACTGAGTCTGATGGTGGAGGATACAGCTGTCGGGGTAGAAGAAGCTCTTCCTGGACAGAGTGGAGTGACATCACCACATTGAGAGTACTACGTAAGTGGGACATATTTCTCTCATTTTAATTTATATTGCACAACGTTTAATCCAAAAATACATCAAAACACTTTGAACAATACTGTACTTTTTAAATATTTTGTTTTCTTATAGTTTGGTAACAAAAGTAGTGTGAAAAGTCTTTAATGTAGTTATAAAAGTATGCAGTCACAGTAAAACATCTGGAGAAGAAAAAGATTTTATTAGATGAAAATTTTCCCATTTTTCAGCTGGTGCACATGTGTTTTTATCACTGCAGCTTAGTTAGCTCTTTCTATAAATATAGTTTTTTTATGAGAAGGATTTCCTCAAATGTTTTTGTTGCCTCTATAAAACACTTTGATATGTGGATTTTAAAAAAGTACTACATAATGTTGCTATTTTACAGGATTGTAGTTAATCTATTTTATATGATTAGTCACAATTAATTTGTTTCGACTGGTCAAAAATAATGTAATCAGCACATAGGACAACTCTGCATCCAGTCCAACTGTGATTCCTTTGAATTGTTAGTGTGAATGATTTGAGAGGTTCAGTTGTGATTGTAAACAGAAATGGAAAGAAAAAACACCCTTGCTCTTCCAGTAAATTTCAGTGTTGAGGCTTCTATCCTCCTCAGTGTGCACAGCACAATCCAGACTTAAGACTTCATAAGTATTGCTGTCACCGAGGAGTGTGATAATTTTGCTCATATAATCAGTTTAGACCACCAATGCACCTCCACCTGCTGGCTGAAAGTTCGGTGATGTTTTGGTCTTTACTCAGAGATGTGACAGCCTTCTGTTCTTGAACTGTGAGGTTGGACAGAAGAATTCTTACATTGTAACAGGTAGCTGGAACCTTCATCCTGATTTCCTCTGCTTCAGGTTGTAGCGATAGACATTACTACAGCAGTCTTGCGTGTAAACCTTTTCCAAAGTGGCTAGCTTGCACTCTTTAGTGGCTTAATATTCACGGAGAGAAAATAACGATAGCCATCTTCCATTTTGGCCCGGGAACCACACTGGCCATTTATTGCGCATGCTCACAAGAGAAAACAATAACAATCTCGTGCACGCAGGCACGCACCTCTCTGACGTCATCTCGTCACTTGGACATGACTTTGCTTATAGTGAAATACTTAACACTCCCACTCAAAGACATGTTCGTTGTTCTCTGTAATAGAAAATAGAACAAACAAAAAAAAATATACAGATATATTTTTCAATACTGGCCATACTCAAAAAAACTTTGCATCGCTCCTTTGTTCATTTTTTTTTTTTTTTTTTAGGATTCTCTGTGCTGATCCATTTTATTTTCCAAATAGATACTCCTTGAAACTCTCGAACTTGACCTTTGTCACTGACTTAGTAAGAACATCAGCTATCATATTTTCAGTAGGGCAGTACTCAATAGATATCTTTCCCTCAGTGTGCGCAGATCGAACAAAGTGAAACTTTATATCTATGTGTTTGCTCCTCTGTGTGCATACCGGGTTCTTTGATAAAGCTATCGCCCCCTGGTTGTCTTCATATATCTTAACAGGTACATGCTCTCTACTATCTACTCCTCTAAGTAGTTGTACAAGATACATACTTTCTTGGGTAGCAGCAGCCAGCGCCATATACTCTGCCTCACACGTAGATAGAGCTACTGTTGACTGTTTTCTGCTTTTCCAGGATATAACTGGACCATTTTCAGTTAGACTAAAACAGTATCCAGTTGTGCTCCTCCTGTCATCTTTATCTGACGCCCAGTCAGCATCACTGTACCCTTCAAGCTTTAGACCTTTCTCACTTTTGTGATAGTGAAGCTCTTGGTCTCTAGTACCCTTCAAATATCTCAATAGATGTTTTGCTGCAGACCAGTGCTGTTGTTTTGGTTCCGCAAGATGTTGTGATAATTTACTAACGATCCAGCTTAGATCGGGTCTGGTGCATGTCATAATGTAAATCAAGCTTCCCACCATCTCTCTGTACCCTGTAGGATCAATGATCTCTCCTTCACTGTCAAAACTTAACTTTTGCTCGCCTGGCGTGAATCTCGGTTTACAATCGGACATCCCCAATTTTGTCAGCACCTTTTCAATATGTCTTTTTTGAGTCATTTTAATCTCTCCCTCACCCTGTGAAAAATCGATGCCTAGAAAATGTTTAAGTGGACCCATGTCTTTCATCTTGAACCTTTTCTTTAACACCTCTTTCACATCCCTGAGTAAGGTGTTGTCACTTGCTGCTATGATCAAGTCATCTACCCACACTAATAGAATGACCTTCCCACTCTCAGAACCTCTGTTGTAGACACAATGATCAGCATCATTCTGGACAAAACCATTCTCTTCAAGGTAATCGTGCAGTAACAAGTTCCAGTTACGTCCCGACTGTTTTAAACCATACAGTGACTTGTTCAGTTTACACACTAAGTGTTCTCCTGTCTTGGATTTTACCTCAAAACCTTCTGGTTGCTCCACATAAACTTCACAGTCCATCGGAGCGTGGAGATAAGCAGTCTTTACGTCCATTTGGTGCAGTGTGAGGTCTTCCTGCACCGCCACCTGCATCAAAGCTCGAACAGACGTCATACTCGCTGTTGGTGAAAAAGTCTCTTTATAGTCAATCCCTTCTTTTTGTCCATATCCTTTTGCAACATACCTTGCTTTGTAAGTCTCAGATCCATCTGGGCTTTCCTTTACTGCATACACCCAACGGCCTCCCACTGCTTGTTTACCTTCTGGCAGTGGCATCAAAATAAAAGTCTCATTTTCCTTTAAAGAGTTCATTTCCTCTCTCATGGCATTTTTCCACATTTTTGATTTTTTAGAGTCCATGGCTTCTTTGAATGTTATTGGCACCCCATAAGCCACTTTATAGAAATAGTCTACACCTTCATCATCATCATTGTCACACTCAGTTTTGCATTGATAATCCTTTAAATACTCTGGAGCTTTTCTCTGTCTTGTAGGATATCTCACTTCTTCTCCTTCCTGAGTACTTTCTGTTGAATCTGCCCCTGTAAACTCATCTAGGTTTGGTTCTACACTCGCCTTTGGTTCTACTTCATTTTGGTCAACCATGTTTGGTGGTGTATTTTTGTGGATCTCAAAAACATTTCTGACGTCAAAATCTGTTTGTGTCTGACTGTCTGCACTACCTTTAGTAAGACATTTTATCAGCCTGTGTTTTTGGATCTTTCCTACTTCAGGATAGTAGACATTGTAGGCTGGGCTATATTTGTCATAGCCTAAGAAAATTCCCTTTTCACATCTAGAGTCCAGTTTCTTTTTATCCTGTTTGTACACGTAGCACTCAGAACCGAATACCTTCATGTTTGATAGGTCAGGTGTTTTTCCAGTGAATACACAGTAAGGAGTCTGTTCCAGTCGCCTACTGTAACATCTGTTGCGGATTTGGGCAGCTGTTTGCACAGCATACGTCCATAAATGCTTTGGGAGTTTGCTCTCCAACAGCATGCATCGTGACATCTCAAATAAGGTTCTCCAACCTCTTTCTGCAGTTCCGTTCTGGTGTGGTGAGTAGGGTGCACTAGTCTCGTGCCTTATCCCATTACTCCTGAGTAAAGTTTGGAACGGTTGCCCGGTAAACTCTGTACCATTGTCGGATCTTATACATTTTATCTTTCCATATGGAGCTACGTCTGCAATGAACTTTTCTGTAGCTTTTGTTGTGCCACTCTTTGCTTTTATAAAGTACGGAAAAATCATTCCACTGTAATCATCAGTAAATGTTATCGCATACTTGTACCCATCTTTGCCTACTGGCTCTATAGGGCCACATAAATCTGTGTGTACTAGCTCCAGTATAGTTTTAGCTTTAGCATCTGCCTGTCTGTTTCTGTTTTGTGTGAATTTTCCCTGTATGCAAACTTCACAGTTTTGGTTGGACCCTTCCTGTTTTCCTTTTATAGTCATGCCTTTAACCACCTTTTCAAGTTTTGCAACATCATCTAGGTTACAATGACCAAGTATTCTGTGCCAGGTCTGAATATCATGACAACCATATATCTCATCAACATTTTCATTTTCTACAGTGTTCAGGTAATACAGCCTACCGTACACCTTCACCTCAAATTTGGTTCCATTTTTGTGGAATAACCAGTTATCCCCATTCTTGAAATGGAGTTCGGCTCCGTTGGCTGTTGCTGCTTTAACTGAGAAAATGTTCTGAGGAAACGATGGGACGAAGAGTGCTTGCTTCAGCCTTGTTTTCACCTGCCGTCCCTCGCTGTCCAGGATGTAGATCTCTGCGTCGCCCCTCATCTTCGCCATTCCTTTCACCTTGGTTCCATCTGCAAGTTCGATCACGTGGTTCTCTGGTTTGAAGTTCTTGTCCACTGTCTTGAACTTTGTGGCGTCGTTAATCATGTGTGTGGTGGCACCGCAGTCTACTAAAAGACTTTTCTTTTCTTGTTGCATAGGACAGTCACTCATTTTAAAGAAACAAAAGGATGTAGCCTCTTCCTCTGCTTTATTCATGTAGTCACGTCCTCGTCCACGACCGCGTCCTCTTCCTCGTTGTGGTGTGCCCCAGTTTTGCTCCTCTCTCTTTAACTGGGGATCTGCAAGACAAGTCCTGGCCATGTGTCCCTTTTTACCACAGGTGTAGCACTCGATAGTAGTCATGTCCACTTTCTTTCCTCTCTGTCTTCCCCGCGACCTTGTCCCGCCGATGGTCTTCATCACGTTGTCCTCCTCTACACTCACGTCACTCCTCCCGTATCTTTCGGTACTCTCGTAACTCCGCAGTTTTGTTTTAAACTCGCTGAACGTTACCGTGTCATTTGTCTGAGTGATGTGCACGACAAAGGGTTTATATGAATCAGGTAGCCCTTTTACTACCATGGCTATCTGGAGTCCATCACTTATATTTTCATCAGCCCTTCTTAATGACGTGAATATAGTCTCTGCTCTGATAATATAGTCAGTTACTATTTCTTTACTAGTCATCTGGAGGGAGGACAGTTCACAGTATAAACTTACGACACGTGGTTTGTCTTTTCCTGCATAGTGCTCGCGGAGAATCTCCAGCGCTTTTCTTCCGTTATTTCTTGCATCTCTCATGACCAGTGACAAACTCTTGTCATCCAAGCACTGTACCAGCTCTGCGTATGCTTCCCCGTTCTTCGCTTCGTCTTCGGCGCGGGCATCCTCGTCGTCCTCTGCTTCCTGCTGCAGGACAGCACCGAGGCCGCGCAACTCCATGTGCGCGAGGAACCGCGTTTCCCAGAGCTCGTAGTTTTTCTCATCGCCGTCGAATAAAAGCTTAAACCACCTTTGGCTGGTATGACTGGGCCCATAACCTGTAGCGATAGACATTACTACAGCAGTCTTGCGTGTAAACCTTTTCCAAAGTGGCTAGCTTGCACTCTTTAGTGGCTTAATATTCACGGAGAGAAAATAACGATAGCCATCTTCCATTTTGACCCGGGAACCACACTGGCCATTTATTGCGCATGCTCACAAGAGAAAACAATAACAATCTCGTGCACGCAGGCACGCACCTCTCTGACGTCATCTCGTCACTTGGACATGACTTTGCTTATAGTGAAATACTTAACACAGGTTGTGCTAGGTTTTCTGTTTTCTGTTTCTGTGGCTGTGATGAAAACTAATATGGGCAGCTGTTGTGGTGATGAGGCAAAATTGAGCCCTTTGGCTAGCACATCCTTCTTAGGTTCATTTAAGGTCCCTTTCTGAGGAGTTCTTCACCCACTTATACTGGCTGTATTTGATTATGGTCTCTTCATGTTCTTGTACAAGCAGTTCTCAGAGTGGTAAGTTTTGGTTTGTAGTGTTTTAAACTTCCAAAGTTTCTTTGTCTTTGATGTGTTGTGCCAACAGTACCTTGTCCACAAACTTAGAAGTTTCTTCTGAATCCTCATTCTCCTCTCCTCATTCTGAAACCATTTCAGCATTGTTACCTGACATGCTGAAAGCCTGGTTAAGCTCAACATATACGAAGTGAATCTCTTCCCTCAATTCTTGAAATATTCTGTCCCAAGCATGATTGAATAATCCAGCTGTTAGCACAGCAGGCGTACAAGATATTCAGCAGTTCATTATCTTATCCCCTGTAGGTGGGCAAAATATTGTCTTTCCAGAATCAAAGCAAGTTGCAAAGTTATCAAATCCAACATTGATTTCGGATGATTTGACAGTACCATTAGAAGGATTTTGTGATAACGGGCAGCAGCTCAATGAGACTTCCAACATAGCAGCCATAAATGAAGACAATGACCCATCCAGTTTTACACCCCCCCCATTTTAATTGGATCAGATTAAAACGTACTATTTCTGCTGCCTGTCTGCACTCTGCATGGACCTCTTCACCTTTCTGCATTCCTTCATGAAACCTGCTTCAGCTTCAGCTTTGATCTTAGCTACATTTCAACTTCTCCAGATTTGCGGTGGCTCCTTTAAAATTGTGTGATTAAAGACTGACCTTGACAGTCTCCAAGAGCCCATCTATCTACTTTATTGGAGCTTCAAAAATCAAATATTTTGGTATAAAACTACAAAAAAAATTTGCAGTCTCTCTTTATGTTGGTTCTAGATTCAAGAAAAAAAATCCTTTGAAAATCTAAAGTTTCAGATTTTTTTTATTATTCCATTAATTTAGACTGATTTGCTTGTTGACTTCAAAGTGAAATATTGTAAAAAATATTGTGTCATAGTATGAAAACTGTAAACTGTTTTATTGTGACTTTGTTTTGATTTTCAGACTTGAAACTGTTTGTGTGTGAATCAGCTGTTTTGCAGTCACTCTACTTTTATGTTATAAACAGCAGAGTTTTCATGTTTCTCTTCTAACTGGATCATTGTTATGTGAACAGTTCCCATTAAGCCCACTGTGACCCGGCAACCTTCCAGGACTCAGATATACAGCGGTGAGACAGTCACTGTCAGATGTGAGATTCAGGGAGGTGAAGGAGCTCAGTGGACGTATGAATGGAGACCAGCCAAGTTAAACACACCTCCAACATCCAATGAATGCAGAATCACAGTTTCTGAGTCTGACAGTGGAGGATACAGCTGCCGGGGCAGAAGGAACTATTCCTCCACATATTGGAGTGAAACCATCAGACTGACTGTATCATGTAAGTTGGAGATGTTTAATCCAGATTATTTGTTTTATCAAGATAAGTGAAAACACATGTTTTTCTTGCAGCTTTGTAAGTAAAAGTAAAGTAAAATTGTATTTATATAGCACCTTTTTAGATGGAGAATCACAAAGTGCTGCACATAGAATAACAAGTCATAAAACATAAAACAGACAACATAAACAGGCAAAAATTAACCAAAAGCAATTCTAAAAAGGTCAGTTTGGTGGTGGTTGACTGTGTCAAAAGCTGACGTGAGGTCCAACATAAGCAGAACAGAACATTTTCCTGCATCATTACTCATCAAAATGTCACTAGAGACTGTAAGAAGGGCTGTGTCTGTGGAGTGAACTCTACGAAAGCTGGACTGAAACTTGTCAAAAATGCTATGTTTGTCCTGCTATAAGTTGCTTAGCCACAACCTTTTCTAGAAGCTTAGCAATTAACAGTAATTTAGAGCTTGATCTGTAACTTCTCATAAGAATAGGGTCTAGCTGAGGTCTTTTTTAAATGTGGGAGAATAGAAGCATTTTTAAAATAAACAGGGACTATACCAGACGCCAATGAAGAGTTGCTTAAAGTGAGCACACATGGACCAACATGTCTTCCATGTCTTCCAACACATTGAAGACATTTTGAAAAAATTGTCAAGTGAACAAGAGGATGCTTTCACTGAATTAACTAGTATTACCAGCTTGATTAGAGAAACAGGAGAAAAAATGACCAAAATGAGAGGCCAAGTTGGAGTAGAAACCAACAAAACAGGTACTGAATGTAAGAAATTCTTTCTTACAGTATTAACTTTTTCAAGCAGGAATGAAAGAAAATTTTCACAGTCTTCATTTGAAGAAATAGGGGCTGCAGGTAGAGCAGGAGTAACAATGGCAATGTCAGTGTCGACACCTTAGGATTACCTCTGCTCTTTACAACCACGTGTGAGAAATAGGTAGCCCTCATATCTCTGATAGCAATATTAAAAAAAGCTAAAAGGTTTTTTAAATAAAGGAGGTGAACATTTAGATGAGTTTTCCTCCACCAGCGCTCCGCTTTATGACAATCACATTTTAGACAACGAACACTGTCATGTAGAAAGGCGTCTCAATTTAACCGGAGAGATTTTGTCTAAAACAGAAAGGGAATAATTATTAAAAAGGTTAGTTGAGAAGTCGACACCATTATGAGCAGATAGCTGTAAGTTAAAAGCATCCGCAAATTTCTCCGCTGTGGAGAAGTTTAAGATGCGAGAGCTAACCATCCATCGATCAGGGAATAAAAGTTGATGAAAAAACAAGTTAAAAGAATAACATGGTGATCAGAAAAAAAGTCCTCAGTAAAAATAAAATCAATATCCAGACCCAGAGAAAAGACAAGGTCCAGTGTGTGACCTTTGCTATGTGTAGGACACATGCTGGGCAAAATTGAAAGGAATCCATAGTGTTGATAAAGTCTCTGGCGAAGAGGTCAGCGTCATCATCAACATGTATATTAAAATCAACAACTATAAGTAACCTAAACAGCTTCATAGTAAATGATAAGAAGTCACTCAACTCTGACCAAAACAGCCTATTTGAGCCAGTTGGACGATATATCACAGTAGAAATAATGCTTGTTTCCGACTTTAACCAACTGTAGCTCAAATGAGAGAAAATGCCCAGTTTTCACAAGAAGAAACTTTCAAACTGTTTCTTTTTTGCTGTTTAATAAAATGTTGGGTTTTTTTTTTTATTCCAACAACAAAAAACATTATAAGCAGCTTTTCATTCAGTCATGTGTCATGGTCCTGGGTGTTTGACCCTGGTTTTTGAGTTTGTTTGGACTTTTTCATTGTTTGGAATTATTAGATGTTTATTTTTAGTTGTTAAGAGCCTCTGAGTTTTAGTTACTGGTGTTTCTGCGTTGTGGTTCTTGTTTGTTTTCAAGTCTCAGCGTCTCCTGTTGTTTTCTCTCTGGTTCTTTTGTGTTTTCTCCTTTTGTCTCCATGTCTGTTCATTCCCGTGTCCCAGTGTCTTGTTCAAAGGCCTTAGTATGAGTCTCAGTGTGTGTTACTTCCTGTCTTATTTTGAAGGACTCTTGGACCACGTGTGTTATACTGAATTTTGCATTAACAGACAACATAATGATATATTATATATATAATAATTAATACCAATAGTAAGTCAAAGAAAAATTAACCCGATATAATAATATTTAGCAGCTTCACTTAAGTTTCAGGCATTACAGACAGCTGGAGCTGTATCTTATTTTACTCTCCATATGTGAATGAAAAGTAGAGTTATTTTGTTAACACAGCTGGTCACTGTAATGACAATGAAAATAAAATATTAAAAAACAAACTATAACTTTTATGGTTCAAAAATAAGTTGGGAAGGATTGGGACGCCCCTCTTGTAGCATTATCTTTTCATTACTCAATACAAAAACTTTCTGGTTTGAAATCAGTTAAAGTTTTTGAATATGAGTGTATGTAATTAACTGTAAATACATAAATGTAATTATAATATAATATTTATATATTTCAATCTTTAAATTGTTCATTTACATTTATGTTCTTGTTCTAAACTGAACTGCAGCTAAACCAAAGGCTGAACTGAGAGCTGATAGGACAGCTGTTCCAGTAGGGGGCAGTGTGACCCTGACCTGCTCTGTGAGCCCATCATCATCATCATCATCATCATCTGGATGGAAATACTACTGGTACAGAGATGGGAAATCTTATAAACCTGTGACAAATGGACAAATCAGTGTCTCAGAGGGAGGACTCTACAGCTGCAGAGGAGGAAGAGGAGAACCAGTTTACTACACAGAGGACAGTGAGTCAGTCAGGATTGACACAACTGGTGAGTTTAAATGTAACTTCCCACAAATCACTACATCTGATGGTCATTGAACCTTTTTTTCTTTCATGTGTTTTTATTGTACTTTCTTGAACATTAACAGTCTCAAACAGGCCTGTTGTGACTCTGTATCCAAACATGTCTGAGATATACAGAGGAGAGACGATCACTGTCAGATGTGAGATGTGAGCTAGAAACAGAGTCTCAGTTCACAAGAGCATTTGTTTTATAACTGCTCACACTCAGTAAATTGTTTTAGTCACTTAATAAACTCACGCTTTCAGTTATTATTTGAAATATTTGTTTATGTATTTAACAGTAAAGACAAGAAAGAAAACATAAAAACATATAAAATAGTATGTAATCACAGTAAGTCATATTTCCTTTAAGCTGTTTGAACTCTTTGTAAAATGTGTTTCTGTTCATATAGACTGAGATTATTATTCTTTGTATAAACTGAGCTCACTGTTCAGAGACTGTACTACATGTTCACTGAGAGAAAATCTTTGTTGAACAGATAAACCCCGTCCTGTCCTCACTGTGTCTCCATCATGGCTGAGTCCTGGAGCCTCAGTAACTCTGAACTGTCAGGTTGAACATCCGTCTGCAGGATGGAGCTTCTACTGGTATAAAGCTGTTCCTGATCTATCAGAGAAATCCTCCAGTTATGAGCTGCTACCTGATGGCAGTGGGACTGCACAGGACTCCTACATCATTCATGGACAGACACACACAGCAGGATATGTGTGCAGAGCTGGAAGAGGAGACCCAGAGTATCACACTGATCACAGTCAACCAAAGTTTGTCTGGTCTGCAGGTCAGATTGTTTCTCTCTAATAAGTTGTGTCATCACTTTAATTCACCATTATTTTTCTTGCAGCAACATACTGACATTGAAATCTGATGTCCAATGAATATTAAATTGCATTAAATGTTTATATTTAAGTTTCCTCAAGGTGGATTAAATTGAATCTCATCCTTTCTCACTACATTCAAGTAAACTGAACTTCAGTCAGACACTTCTGTTGTTATTCAAATTCCTCCTTGTTTGTTTCTCACCGAGTTAAACAAGGATGCATTCTGTCTCCAGCTCTTTTTAATCTTCATGTTGATGATTTGAAAGTCTGTAAATCTGGCAGGACTCATGTGAAGCACATCATGTACACAGATGATCTCGTGGTCTTTAGTCCTCATAGTGCTGGTCTCCAGCAGCTCCTTCACACATGTTGTTGTGCTTTTGCTGTGGAAAATGATATCAGACATGATGCCTGTAAGAGTGCTGTCATGATTTGTAGAAGGAAAGAGAATAAACATTAAAGATCTACTGATGTTAAACTGTCCGATAATGATCTGTAATAAGGTCACAAATGTCAGACATCTTATTAAATGACAGATGATGACGATATTTGCTTGTGCAATAACAAACATGCACACTGTGGACAAACTGTAGGAAAGCAAATTAACAGAAATTTCTAATGTAGCTTCTAATGATGCTGTGAGATTATTACTGAGAGACCCAGATGGTGCAGTGAAATCTTTCCAGCTGCAGGAGTCACAACAATTAAATCTGTATTAATAAATCTCATTCATAGATTTATTTGCAGTTATGGTGGGTTTAGCAAGAACTAGTTTTTTTCACTGTGATATTTTGAATGCTAACATCTGTGAGCTTTGTCTCTTCACTGCATGTTGTTTCCAGATGTTCATTCAGCAGCGTCTCTCACAGTGAGTCCTGACAGAGTGCAACACTTCACCTCTGACTCTGTCTCACTGACCTGTGAGGGAAACTTCACTGAGTGGAGAGTGAGGAAGTTCCCTGAGGACGGCCGACTCTCTGACTGTAGGAGAATGACTGGATCCACATGTAACATCAACACATCAAAGTCAGATACTGGAGTGTACTGGTGTGAGTCTGGATCAGGAGAGTTCAGCAGTGCAGTCAACATCACTGTACAGAGTATGTTATTATACATTTACTTCTTGGATCTGAATGATTTAGACGTCACATGAACATTTGTCTCAGCTTTGCTCTATGTGAACTAATTCTATGTGGCAAAACAAACAAATTGAGAATTTCAGACAATTTTAGGCAGCAAAACATCAAAAAATATTCTTGGTTTTTGTTCTCTAGTTTAATTAGTATTTTATATTTTCTCCATTAGAATAAAACACTAAAAAGCTCAACATCTCTGTCATCACATTACATAAACATTTATTGTCTCCATTCAGAGTAATTTAGAGAAACACATCATAACACACATAACACAGTAACATGCAGGGAAAATAAAGGGAGCATCCCAACTATATTTCCAGTCGACTTAACCAAATTTTGAATTTGGGATCTGAGCTCAGAAAGTTTGCCAAACCATGTAGTGATACCATAACAGATAACAGATTCAACAGTCGCCATATAAAATGGCAACATGGTGCATTTATTTACTCCATGGACCCTCAGCCTTCTAAAAAATGCAAACACTGACTACACGAATAATCCACATGATGAACCCACTGTAACTGAACATCTAAACACTGTCATGTTGTCACTTGTTCAAACTTCTCTCCAGTAAATAAAACCAGGCTGAGATCTCCAATTGATCTTTGATCAAAGATCATCATAAATATGACGACGATTATTTTTCTATATATTTAACATGAATGTGTGTTTCTTACACCACTGCACAATCCCTTCAATCTCAGTTTTGTAAATTGCAACATCTGAATCTTTGGTTAACAGACTAAGAACTGCTGTATCATCAGAAAATGTAATCACATAGTTATTTATACACTGATTTCCATAATTGTTTTAATATAATATGAAAAGAACAGGAGAGCTGACACAGCCCTGTGAGACTCTTGTTCTTATAAACTGTATGTGTGAACGAGTAGAACTGACTTTCACTTCCTGTTGTGTTTTAATGAAAATAGCCAAACAACCATCTGATTATATAAGGATCCACCTTCATGTTATTTAACAGTGTATAAGTGTTTGTGGTATTAAACACTGATATTAGATCCATAAATAACAATCGTGCATAAGCTGAGGTGTTTTCTAAATGGTTTCAAATCAAGTGAGTTAAAGTAATCAAATTGTACTTCACTTCACAAGTGCTCAACCATAATTCATTCAAAGGATTGCATTGCTATTGATGTTACTGCTGCAGGTCTGTAATCATTATTTTGCTGATTGCAGCCTTTCTCTATATAGTGAGGATGAAGCTGATATCAATAGGTCTCCAAGCTGGATTCAGCTCATTAGCAAATGTTTAAAGAGAAAATCTGAAACAGCATCAGGCCCACAGGCCTTCTTGGTATTTAAGTTTTTAAATGCAGTTATTTTTATTTCATTCTATTCACAACCCTTAGATCAGTTACTAAGTGAGTCTCTGTTAGATCACATTATGAGCTTACAAAATCTCACCATCAGCCGTTCAACTTCATTTACTACATGCATTTCTTTCTTACCTGGATTCAAGTCGATCATCTGTTTCACAGAGTCGCTTCTGTGAAAATCTCCCTGAAGCTTACATGTCAGCTTTTTCTAAAAGTGTGCACCAGCTGATGTGACTGAAACAATTGTGTGTGATTGTTTCACAGATGATGGTAATGGTCCTATCCTGGTGAGTCCTGTTCATCCTGTGACTGAGGGAGCTTCTGTTAGTCTGAGCTGCAGTTTGAAAACACAAAAAATACTTTCCAATGTGTTTTTCTATCACAATGACAAACTTATTCAAAATGATCCCCGAGGGGAGCTGAAGATCTCTGCAGTGTCAAAGTCTGATGAAGGTTTCTACAAGTGTCAGTACTCCGGAAGAGAGTCAGCACAGAGCTGGATGTCAGTTAAAGGTGAGCAGGATCAAAACAGTTGATGTGTTTTTGTAAAAATGATTTTAATGCTTGAGGAGGAATAATATAATAATAATAAGTATTATACTTTATTATTACTTAATTATTATTAGTCATTTCAGCAGCTGTGTCAGGAGCTGACAGCTCTTCATCTCCTGTGTGGTTGATGGTTGGACTGGTTTGTGGAGTCTCTCTCATTATTATTCTCCTGCTCTTGTTGTATCTCTGCAGACAGTCCAAGTGTAAGAGCCTCTTCTTTTCATGCTGTATTAGAGAGTTTATTTACTACATACACTTTAATTATTCACACATATACATGTATTCTGATCTCATGACACTAAATAACAATGAAACAATTTACATCACAATCATGTGTAATAACATTTGTCTCTTTCACAGGTTCCTGCTTCACCAGGTTGGTAAAATACTTTTTATTATTATTTTAAACAAACATCAGTTACTTTTGAGTTTATTGTGTTTATTTCCTGTTTTAGGTCGATCCAGTCTGAGAGTCACAGTCCGGGCTCCTCCACAAATCATGGAGTCAACCAGGATGAAACTCATGTGTACGGCTCTCTTCAACATGGTCAGTATTTAAACCGATATTTATTATCAATAGTAACATTGACCTTTTTAAACCTCCATTAACATGAACATTTCTCAGGTTCAGTTTGAGTTCAGCTGTTTTTCAAAGAACATTTAAAGATCTTACAGTCCTGGTTTTGATTCACACAGTATTTCTGTTTTTGCTCTGATCTTTAGTGTAACTGTAATAAAATGATTAATGTGAGCCTGGCTTGTTTTTGTTTTTTAGGTACTGCTGATATCTATGAATCAGTCACACAAGTGACAAACAGAAATGGTACAGTATATGTACTGAAAAGCACAGAGCAGTTTAAGATGAAACTTATTTTGATTTAATGAAACTAATTCGATGTGACCTGTTTTTACAATCCTGTAAATAAAAATATGAACATTTCAGGTTCAGATGAATATGAAAATGTCGCCTCCTCTCTTATTTACTTTAAAGATCTTAGAAGAAAGAGTGAGTACATAAAACCCGTGCAGTTTAAAAATAAAACAAACATCCTTTAAAAACATTTTTTTTTCTTTGTGGATGAATTTGATGATCTTCACAGGGGAACACGACACACCAGAGCAGAGTGCTGTTTACTATAATGAAGTTGGGACCCACAGGTACAGTCACAACAGTCTCATTGCGTGTTTGGTTTGTTAGATCTCCACCTCACAGAAACACTTGTTGCAGATAATGTACAGAGACACTGGATACAAAGTCTGAGCTTCCTGGATGCTGTTTGTTGGGTTTATATTTTATTATTGTCATTTGTATTAGGAAATATTTAACCATATATGCTTAGAGGTATATAATCAATTGTGTAGTGATAGGATGTGTGATCTTCAGTAGGCTGTAAAAGGCTTTGTATGCATTCCAGGGTGTTCTGGTATTCAAACCCACATCCTGGGAGCATGGGAGAGGTCGTACCTTGTCTTATTGTTTTATGGTAGGATAAACGTATCTATGTCTGTTTTAGGCTAAGTGCATTTTGTTTAGATGAACTGCTGGACTTCCAGACCAGTAGGTTTAGGAAGTCATTAATGGGGTCACACACACACACACACACACACACACACACACACACACACACACACACACACAGTGTATTCTTTGTTCACATGCATACCTATGTTATATGTTAATGACCCTATGCATATTCAAGTAACCTCAATAAAAGGAGTGCTATGGGGAACCTGGCTGAGAGTCTGGTGGAGGTCAAGTGGGTGGAACGACACTTGGCTCTAGGCAGGTCTCCCTCATGCATGAGTAACCCAAAGAACTCTGCCTACTTGTGTCTTGTTTTTGCTGTGTAGCAAATTGTCCTGAACGTTCCAGCGAATAGGTTTACGCTACAAACCTACCATTAATTGGTCCTTCGAGCCGGATCCTTGGAATCGACATTCACCGAGGGGAAAAGAGACACGCCGAAAGACTGACGTCAGCCAGGATTTATAGAGGTCCTGCAGCAAAGCCCCGAGGCGTGAGAATTCATCATCGGGCCGGTGGATTAGCCGTCTGTTTTTTCTCCTCCATGGGTGACGATTGACGGGATTCGGGACTGATGCTACACGCAATGAGCAACACCAAGTAAGTGTGCGAAAAATCTTAGCTGAGTTGTGAAGTCTTTATCACTGTGTGTGATAAAGCGTGTGGTCACTGTGTGCAACTATTCAAGTCTTTGCCACTGTGTGCGGCAAAGCACGCATCCTCTGTGTGAGGTTGCGTTGAAAGTCTTTGCCACTGTGTGCGGCGAAGCACGCATTCACTATGTGAGACTGAGTTGAAAGTCTTCATCACTGTGTGCGTTAAAGCGCGTGATATGTAAGTCTTTGCCACTGAGTGCGGCAAAGCGCGCAGCCACTGTGTGAGACTGCGTTGAGACAATAGGCCTATTTTGTGTTGTTGTTGTTGTTGTGTTTGAGTGTGTTTGTGTGAGTGGGTGCGGAGCAGAACACGTGGTCTGTGACGTCAGCTGTTGTTGTTATTATGGGTTCCCAAGCAACCAAGAGTGCATCAGAGGGTGACGAGAAGTTTATGATGAAATTTGCTCCTGGAAGCACAAAGTATTTAGGACATTGGCGCAAGAAATATGATTTTGAAGGTAAATTGGTTGTAGGACAATGTCAGATGTTAATAGATCAGTTGACAGTAAAGGCAGCTTGTGCAAAAGGGAAATTGAAACAGGAGAGAGAGTTACAACTGGCGTCCGCTAAACTGTGGTTAGAGCAGGCGCAGAAAAGACAGGAGGCAGTGAACGCGAAGAGAGCAGCTTTGCAGGCATTAGCTGTGAAACCTGAAGATGAGACGGTGCAGTCTACTTCAGTGGTGCTGACGTTAAGGGACCAACAGCGTAGAGCAGCATTAGAGAGGGAGAGAGAGGCCAGAGAGGAGGAAGAAAAGCAGGAGCAGGAAAAGAGAGAGAGAGAGGAGGAGGATAGGGTGCGACAGGAGTTTGGGGAAGCCGCAGCACAATATTTAAGCCCTTATAACACTAGAGCCAAAACCAAAAGGGATGAGGCGAGTGCAGCTGGTATGCCTGTCTACCCTGTCCTAGATACCTTTCCTATGGTGGAGGTTGCGAATCCCCATTTTGGTGTTGAAAGTGACCGAAGCCGTGTTATTTGTGTTTACAGGCCATGGACTGAATCTGAATGTGCAGAAGCATGTAAAGGTTTAGGAGACCCGTTGACTAATGTTGATGAATTTATCGCCCGACATAAGCAACTCTGCTCCTCATACTGCTTAAACGGTCAGGAAACAGAAGCCACCTTTCGGAAGTGTCTCACATATAACTGGGCTCGGGTGCGAGGCACCTACACAGGGAGGGATGGTAATACCGTCCTACCCTATGGCCATGAAAATTTAAGAGGCCAAGTTGATGGGGTCTATGAGCGCCTTAGAACTACCTTTAAAGCTTCTGTAGATTACAACAAAATTGCCCAATGTGTGCAGAAAGAAGGAGAGGATGTTCATGAATTCAGGGCGAGATTAGAGGAAGTTTTCAAAGTGCATAGCGGCCTTGAAGAGAGTGCGGAGAAGGCCAGCCCATATCAGCAGCAGTTGAAGCATGCTCTGATGAATGGCTTCCATCCACGCATTGCTGCTTTCATCAGAAAACAAAATATTAATCAGAACATTGACGGGTCCGTTGAGTGCATGAATTGGGCCCGCCATGCGCAGGAAGTTGTTAAAAATAAAAAAAAGAAGTCACAAAGCTCTGAGGCCGCTGCCTTTTTAGCAGATGAAATCTTTTTCCAGGGACAGTTTAGACGGGGAAAAAATAGAGGCGGAGGTGAGAGTAGTAGAAGAAGTTGGGGCCCTAAAGAGAAACGGGACAAGAGATTTGATAGGTGCTATGCATGTGGGGAAAAGGGGCACCATGCAAGAGAGTGCCCCGAGAACAAACCTGAAGAGTATAAACGCCCTGATGCAAGAAACCCTTATTATAATAAATGACTAGCACCTGTTGACACTGCTAACACACATACATGTATAAATGATCCCTTAGTTTGCCAGAATTTACAACAGCCTGTGTTTCAGACTCTAGATTTAACTGAAGTATTGTTAAATCTGTCAGGGAAAGAAGTAAAACCAGTTCGCACGTTGGCTGTGCAGGGTAAAACTGTTCAATTTCTGTGTGATTCAGGTGCAGATAAAACTGTTTTAAAAGATCATGTGTCAGGAGTTGACCCTTCAAATGGCACAATTTATGTGAAGTCTGCAAATGGTCAGTTAAATCAGCATAGAATCTCTAAACCTGTGTGGATTAGAGATCCTACTACAGGAGAGGCAGCTCAAGGTTCAGTTGTAATGTGCCCAACTTGTCCGGTGAACCTCTTGGGAAGAGATATGATGATGAAACTTGGAATTTCAATAATTCCAACATCCATTGGGATGATAGCTGCAGGAAAAGGAGAAACTGCTGAGACAATGGTTCATCAGGACAGTGGGGATTTGCATTATTACTGGACACTTGACCTGTCGGCCTCCAGACCAGATCAAATAAACTGTAAACTGTTAGCTGCAGCTGAGGAAATGTTGACAACCAGCCACGACACACAGGTGCCAGAAGACTTGCATGTCACACTGAGATTTAAGACTACGCTTGGGCCTGATGAGGCCTACACAGATAAAGTGCTGAAATTAGGGCCACAGAGAATCACCATAAAAGCAGTATATACTGATGGTGAAACCATGGCTGGATGTAGTGTGATCCTTTCTGAAGCTGCACAACAACTTTTTACAGGGCAGACACCACATATTTCACTGACAAAGAGTGGCATGGCTGAGTGGTCAGACTTAGCATCTTTGGTGAGACAGGGGGAGAGTGTTGGAATGTGGCAGCAAGCTGGAGGGGGTTGGGAGACAGACATGCAGCACAGCATCTTTCGTAAAAAGCTGGGA
The DNA here is from genome assembly GCF_001858045.2 of Oreochromis niloticus. Taxonomy (NCBI): domain Eukaryota; kingdom Metazoa; phylum Chordata; class Actinopteri; order Cichliformes; family Cichlidae; genus Oreochromis; species Oreochromis niloticus. Next base: position 21,380,076 of record NC_031967.2, read on the forward strand.
TGGGTTACACATACTACACCACAAACACACTTGAAGGGAGGTGAGAATGACACAGCAGAATGATATGTTGTAGATGTCAGAGATCACCCGGAGCTTAAACAGGTCCCAGAGAAGCTCTGGTCTACTGGGAAGACTGATGTGGGGTTAATGTCCACAGCGAGTCCAGTAGTAATAAAGCCCAAAACGTCTTTTAGGCCAAGATTGAAACAATATCCCTTGAAGCCTGATGCAGTGGAAGGCATTAAACCAGTAATAGAGGATATGATTAAAACAGGGATACTAGTTGAAGCTCCACAGGCAGTATGTAACACACCCATCTTCCCAGTTAGAAAGGCTGATTCACAGTCGTGGCGCATGATTCAAGACTTAAGAGCTGTAAATCAAGCAGTGGAGAGTATAGCTCCATGTGTCCCCGACCCCCACACCTTGTTAAATCAGCTCAAACCAGACAAGACACACTTCACTGTGGTAGATTTAAGTAATGCTTTCTTTTCCATACCAGTGCATGAGAATTCACAGGGCTGGTTTGGTTTTACGTATCAAGGCAAAAAGTACACATACACCAGACTGCCGCAAGGTTTTTGTGATAGTCCTACAATTTTCACACAGAATATTACAAATTGTCTGTCTGATTTTGTAATTCCATCACATTCACAGATGTTGGTATATGTCGATGACATTTTAATTGCGTCCAATTCAGAGGAGAATTGTAGAGACATATCATTGGCATTGCTAACTCACTTAGCTGAGACAGGTAACAAGGCCTCACTTTCAAAGCTACAGTGGGTAAAGACAGAAGTGAAATTTTTAGGACATCTGCTTAGTGCTGCAGGGAAAAGCATACATCCAGAGAGGAAAACAGCTATTTTGGCAGCACCTAGGCCAGTGACGAAGAAACACATGATGCAATTTCTAGGTTTGCTAAATTTCTGTCGATCGTGGATGCCCCATTACGCTGAAGTTGGGCAGCCATTACTAGATATGATGTACAGTAAACCTTTGGCTATGTCAGAAAGTTTGAGTTGGACCCCTGAGGGGGAGCAAGCTCTCTGCATGCTGAAACAGATGCTGACAGGAGCATCAGTTCTAGGACTTCCAGATTATAACAAGCCTTTTGTTCAAACTGTTGATTGTAAAGGGCATTTTATGACATCCATGTTAGCACAGAAATGTGGAGGTAGAATGAAGCCAGTAGCTTATTATTCTAAGAGGCTGGATTCAGTGGCTTGTGCCTTACCTCACTGTGTGCGATCTGTGTGTGCAGCTGCCGAAGCCGTAAAGTGTTCTGGTGAAATTGTTTTGTTTCACCCTTTGACCCTGCTAGTTCCACATGAGGTGGATGTTTTATTGCTGCAGACCAAAATGACATTCTTGTCACCGGCAAGACACTTATCTTTAATGTCATTGTTGCTCTCCCAGCCACACGTAACTATTAAACGGTGTACAACTTTGAATCCCTCTACACTGTTACCCACAGAGGAGGAGGGTACACCACATGTGTGTCGTGAGCATGTGGAAACACAGTGTAAACCTAGAAGTGATTTAACAGACATACCACTCACTGAGGGCAAGGTTTGGTTTGTTGATGGTTCAAGTTTCAAAACGGCAGAGGGAAAGACTAAAACAGGCTTTGCTGTTGTGGATGATGTAAAGGTCATCCGTGCTGGGCAGTTATCACATTCCATGTCTGCCCAAGCAGCTGAGATAGTGGCTCTGACAGAAGCCTGCAAAGCAGCTGAGGGGCAGGCAGTGACTATATATACAGACAGTCAATATGCCTATGCCACACTTCATTTCTTTGCCGCTCAGTGGTCAAGACGAGGCATGACAACATCAACAGGGAAACCTGTGGAGCATGCAACACTGTTACAGGACCTGTTGAAAGCAGTCTTACTGCCCAGTAAAGTTGCGGTTTGTAAATGTGCAGCACACACCCGTGGCACTGACCCCATTATACTGGGCAATGCCTTTGCAGATAAAATTGCAAAGGAAGCGGCCCTTGGATCACATGGGGTTCATATTCTGGCATCTCAGGAGCAAACTATGCCCATTACACATGATGTGTTAGCGGACATGCAGTCACACTCACCTCCAGCTGAGAAGCAACTATGGCTCACTAAAGGAGCAAGCCTGAGAGGTGATGTCTACTATCTTTGTGATAAGCCTATATTGCCTAAGAACTTATATAGGACTGCTGCAATTTTGAGCCATGGGCTCTGCCATGTCTCCACAGCCGGGATGGTGGCAGCAGTCGAACGGCAGTTTTTCACACTGGGATTCAATGCTTATTCAAAACATTTCTGTAAAGCATGTTTAATATGTTGTAAACATAACGCTCAGGGGAACCTCAGACCTAGAAGAGGAAGGTTTCCCAGACCCAGCTACCCGTTTGAAGTAATCCATATGGATTTCATTGAGTTGTCTAACTGTAACACCTACAGGTACTGCCTGGTAATTGTGTGCCCGTTCTCAAAGTGGGTTGAAATTGTCCCCACTAAGAGAGCAGATGCTATTTCAGTGGCTAAGGCAATATGCAAAAATGTGATCCCAGAGCATGGGATCCCCCAGACTATTTACAGTGACAATGGTCCTCATTTTGTGAATGAAGTAATTGAGAAAATGTCACAACATCTGGGGATAACACTGAAAAACCACTGCTCATACCACCCACAAAGTGCAGGGCTGGTTGAAAGGACTAATGGCACAGTAAAACTGAGACTCAGGAAAACAATGGAGGAAACAGGCAGAACATGGGTAGACTGCATTGAGCTGGTGAAAATGTATATGAGAATTACGCCGACTGATAATGGTCTAACGCCTTTTGAAATAATATATGGCAGGCCATTTAGAGTTCCAGTGTTTTGTAATGATAATGATAAAGCAGAAGAAGAAAACACACTAGCAGACTGGATGATTAAAATGTTGAAAAACAAAGAAGTCATGAGTGCAAATAATCTGCCAGATGATTCTGTTTCTGTACAGGATGAACGTCTGAAGCCAGGGGACTGGGTGCTGATAAAGGTCATAAAGAGGAAGTGCTGGTCGAAGCCACGGTGGGACGGACCGTACCAGGCTCTGCTGACAACACCAACAGCTGTGAAAATCGCAGAACGGCCTACCTGGATACACCAAAGCCACTGCAAAAAGGTGACACACATCCAGGCCAGCTCGGAGTAAGTGGCAGGAAGACCGGGTACAAAGGGGACGGAAAGCCTCCAGGGCCCCTCGTCTCAATCCGGTGAAGAAACCAACTGAGCCACAGGTACTCATCAGAATGGCTGGAAAAGTGTTGTCTACCCTGCTGGGTGTAATGGCTTTGATGTCGTCATGGTCAGCAGTGGAGACCTTGTATGTCCAAGGAAACCACACCCAATACCCTCATGGCTATTCTACAAACTTTTGGTGGCAATTTATGAATACAACTGCTCACTTGAACAATAGGACGGACTGCTATGTGTGTGCTCATATGCCGTTATCCGCATATACATCTGGATTGTGGCCGTACAGCATAACAGAGGACAGAAGTTGGTGTCTGTTAGGCTTAGCAACTCATCCTGGCAACAGAGTCCTGTGGTCCAAGGCCAACTATAGTACACCTCTGAACATCACCTGGAGTAAGTCGCCACTTCTGAACGTGAATTGTTCTGGACAAACTGACTTATTGGCCTGGCCTCAAGTGTCAGACCCGCTGCCAGACATAATATTGCTGAACAAGCTGAACGCAGCTCAACTACCGTTGTGTGTGATGAACAATGGAACACTGTCAGTGGGGGAGCTGCCGCTTCACGTATGTGGATACATATACACCTACTGCCCACCAGAGAATGAGAGCAGGTGTATGAAATGTTTGACCAGTGCGAAGTGTGCTGAGAACTTGACATTGAGGAGGACGGAATGCAAGTTCAACCTGGCTTACAGAATACCAGTAAAAGCAAAGAGCCAAAAGTGGACAGGCTGTGCAAGGACAGTGCCGAGCAGTAAAGGAACAAGAGTGTTGGCTGATTGGTATTTCATGTGTGGACATAAAGCCTATCTATCACTCCCTGAGGGATGGGGAGGATTATGTGCCTTGGTGAAGTTATCGGATCATGTCTTCTTCATGGACAGAGTTGAACATCACCCTAGCAACCGACAGAAGCGTGAGGTGGATATAGCCTCACCAAATTCTTTTGGAGTAACAGTAGACACTGGAGTGCCACGGGAATTCCGCATTTGGAGTGGAGGAGCTAAGTTCTTCCAAAGTCTGATCCCGAACATCGGAGTTGCAGAGGTGCGGGATCACGTGGAGATCAACCGGTATGCCCTACTGCGACACATTAATCTCACTAAGAAGCTGGGAACAGCCTTAGCAGAGGAGCAAAAGGCCATCAGAACGATGGTCCTGCAGAACAGGCTGACCCTGGACTTGATAACAGCATCACAAGGAGGAGTGTGTAAGCTGATTGGAGAAACCTGTTGTACATTTATCCCGGATGGATACACGACTGGAGGAGACATCTATGAAGCACTGCAGAACTTAACTGCTCTGCAGAAATATGTGGCGGACCACACATCAGGAGGAGACGCGTCACAAGGCTGGATAGCCTGGTTGACATCTGGACCATGGTGGAATATGTTCTTAAAGTTTTTGACTCCCATTCTCACATTGTTGACATTGCTTTGCTTGTTTACAGGTTGCATTTTGCCATGTGTAAGATCAATGGTGAATAAAATGATTGCTAACACTTTTACCAACTACATACTGTTGCAGCAGAGTGACATGGATGCTAAGGCTAATGTGTGTGTATGAATGAAGCCTGCACTGAAAATGGTGACAAGTGGTGTAGAGCTGAAGAGATATATATACGCCATATAGCCTTATAAAATGACAATACAGGGTGGAGATGTTGGGTTTATATTTTATTATTGTCATTTGTATTAGGAAATATTTAACCATATATGCTTAGAGGTATATAATCAATTGTGTAGTGATAGGATGTGTGATCTTCAGTAGGCTGTAAAAGGCTTTGTATGCATTCCAGGGTGTTCTGGTATTCAAACCCACATCCTGGGAGCATGGGAGAGGTCGTACCTTGTCTTATTGTTTTATGGTAGGATAAACGTATCTATGTCTGTTTTAGGCTAAGTGCATTTTGTTTAGATGAACTGCTGGACTTCCAGACCAGTAGGTTTAGGAAGTCATTAATGGGGTCACACACACACACACACACACACACCTATACGGGTTTCTATGTATTGTAAGGACACTTTTTCCAAACCAGCCCAGGTGGTGGACTATGGGGACACCACTTTCCGCTTGCCCCAGAGGGATGCTGAATACGTCAAAAAATCTGTTTTGAGCCACAGAGCACAGATCTCACTTCAAAGTTCCTATACACGCAACAGAACTAGAGATATAAGAACCTGTTTTTTTGCAACCTTATAAGGACATAGATAATTAGGTGAGAAGTCCCGCCTATGAAAATATTAGACATTTTAAGACCCAACAGGATTTGTGAGGACACTGGCTATACAACACACATACCTGTCACCAAAGTATATTATAGGGCCAAAAATGAATAAGTGGGACATGGCTAAACTCATACACTACTACTGCGTATTAAAATTAATAGTTAACAAAACATGTGGTCTTATGACCGAAATCGAACATGACAAAAAAAAGACCTGAATTTGAGAACCAGCTCAATGCAATTTGGAAAGACAAACCTTACTCTTAGATTTGTATTGGAGCCATCACATATTTATAATGTAAATTCAAGGATCTGATAGATCCACATTAAAAGGAGACATATACTCTGACACAATTCCCTATAGTCTTTATGAAATGTCCAATGCTTAAGTCAAAGTAGTACAGGGATAAGAGTTCCACAGGTAACTTTTCAACCATGAATTTACAAGTCTTGTCTAGAAAAATGTTAAAGGTTAGCAATTAGAGGTTGGATCTCCTTGTTGGGATATAGGACATTAAGCTCATATCTTCCGTAACAGAATTGAGTTATACAACTGCTGATGAGAATTTGCTTTTAGTAACTTCATATGGACCCTCCATATCAGAAAGCCTCACTGAAAGACAAATGTTCAGATCTAGGGGGCCCAAAAAAGTTCCAGGGTTGTGCATCTTTAGTTTTTTAATTGGTAATAAGTTAAGATACCCAAATATATGCTGTCAAGCACAGATGAAGTGCTTTTCACATATCATGTTCCCTTTAAGTACGATCTTTAGAGGCAAAAAAAAAAAAAAAAAAAAAAAAAAAAAAAATCACAGCCAGCCTGCTGGTGAAAGGTCAAGTGTATTTCGAACAAGTGCTGCAAACTACAGCAGGGCGATATGACTAAAAATATTTATCATGATATACATTTGAAAATTTGCGATAACGATAGAACTGACAATGTAATTGACACTAGACAAAATACTTTACAACTCCACAACTTTATTAGTGCAAAAAAACCCAAAAAAACCATCAATGTATTTTCACTTAATCAAGCAGCTGTTTTTTTTTTAATGTGCATTAAAGTTATATAAAAATTTAACAGTGCAAATGCAAATTCTTTGCTGACAGTTTAACCAAAAGGCATTTCCAGTGGAAACTGGCCGACATATCCTCAGCATAACCATGTATAATGTCCACAAAACTTAAAAAGAGGTTATATACACACAATACTGTAATACTATGTTGAAGCACAGTACATATCACTCCGCGAGGCTCCTGCCTACGATAGCTATAATGCTCCGACAATCCATCAAGCGGTGTGGGTTCGTAGCTTAGCAAAGTTGTGCTAAAACATTTGACAGATTTTTGAGCACCGTGTACCACATAAAATCGTTTCAAGGTCAGTAAACACAACCAGAATTCATACATAAGGCCCGCGGGATTATAAAGGGCACTGCCGATCCGCTTTTGCCCTTCTCATTCTCCGCCATGCTTTATCCGCCATGTGCGTATGAAAACAAAGGTACTGCGCATGCGCGTTTTACCCATATTCTATCGCAATATTTCATTTTCTTATCGTTGCCCAAAATTATACCGGTATTACCGTGAACGGTATGATATGGCCCAGCCCTACTGCAAACTAAATGACTTTTGCAAACATGTATATGTCTCAGATGTGTCTATAGATTTTTTTAACCTGATTATTTAACAACTGTTCCTCTTTTTTAGCATTAAACCATGATTCATGACAAAGTCGCTTACATTTTGAAAAGAGCGACTGTCTCATACAGGACATTGAGCATTTTTACACTGTTTGATTTTAATCACAATGGATAGTCTCCCATTAGCAATGTGCCCACAGAAATGTCTCCTCACTGCTCCAATCTCTGTGGGACATCATGGAGATTTTTGTTTCCTTTGAGGATTTTCCCCTTCAGCACCATTTTCAGGAAATGCTAAAAGGAGGAGAGAAAATAAGATCAACTTACTTTTGATATGTTAACTATAAAGCTATTATAAAGGTACTCTTTAAGAACAATGGGACGTAAACATCAAAGCCCTTTCATGGTACACATATCAAAAAGAACTCCAGGTACATAAACACAGCATTTTTTAACTGGTTTTAAATAGCGGTGGGGCTTTAGGTTTACACTGGGCTTCGTCTTTTTGCCATGTTAGATGAAGACAATCTCTTAAAAGCTACATTCTGACCAGCACATCAAGCTCATTTAAAAAAAAAAACCAAAAACAACAACAACTCAAAGGAAACTATTAAAGATAAAACTTCTATGTGAAAGCCACAGGACACCGAAATACAAAACGACTATGTCATTTAGGTTCTAAACCACACAACTATAGAAAAACAGTAACTGACATTTGTTTCCATCCAGTTTCAACATATCATACTTAATGTTTTTCTTTTTTCCACTTTCAATCATAAAGAATCCATTTCCGCTTTGTCCTGATTCTTTTACTTAGCTTGTCCAAAAAATTATTTGTCATTTCCCCCACTCTTATTCTCATGCGATTTTGTACTGTGACAGTAACCCAGTTCAGAGCTGGCATTATCGCAAGTTCTGGGTGATCAGACATCATGCAACCAGCATTAACTAAAGCTCTAAAGATACCAAGATGCTTTGAGGATGCATTCAAGATCCAGTGATGGAAGGCAAACATTTGTCTGCATTCCTCTGAAAGTCAAAACAATCTGTATCGAAGACGATGTAGGACAGTCTACTCTAATGGCATACTCAACAAAACAAGACTCATGGGGAACCTTTCTCTCTTTTGATGAAAACGTCAAATGTTAAGTATTGCGGGTAAAAATTTCCACTTGTTATATCTTGACAGATAATCATCTAAAATGAATGAACAAAATCCTCACCTTTACAATTTATGCAAATCAATTTCAAAGCAGAAAGGTGAACATTACAAAAGGCACATTTTTCAGTCTCGTCTCTGATGAATACACTACATCATGCATACAGTTCTCTTGAAAAAATAAAGTTCATTAAGTTTGAACCATGAATTTTGAGTGATTTCATGTAATGCAGAAACTTCACTCATTTGAGACACTGCAGCCCTTGTGGCATGAATACATCCAGTAGGAGCCAACATTTCAGGGTTTCCCATTCATTGTTTAAGCATGCTTTCTGATACAGTGACATTATTTTTTGAGCAAAAGAGCATCTGAATAACCGCTCCTCATTTACTTTGAGTTGAAGTATGAGTTAAATCCAAATAAATCACCTAGCATCGTCTTGATGCATACTCAATCATCGAGGTAAGTAAATCCCCAAAAGTTGAATCTGTTCATACGGACATAGCATTTTCAGTGGAAGAAACATTTCGTCATTCATCCAAATGACTTCTTCAATTTCATCCAACAAGAACAAGAACACACAAGTGTTGTTTGGATGTTGATAGTGACTGAAGAGTCTCTTGGATGACTGACAAAAGGTTTCTCCCGCTGAAAAAGATACGTCCAGATGAACAGAATCAACTTTTGGGGAAGTCAACTACCTGTTGATTTAAAACCTTAGCAAACCTCTGGAAAGCATTTGGTAATTGTTCATTTTAAGAAGAGCCCATCTTTCAATTGATTTACACATTGAAAACACACACAGTCCTCACAATGTATGCATCTTACATTAACCAGCACTGTAAGAACTGTGTCTACCAACCTCACTATCAACATCCAAACAACTATTTTGTATTATCTTTCCCATAATAACAATAGCAGAAAATTTAGTCACCTGCTCATCATCTTTGAGGGAGGACGATGCCATGGGCATATCAACATGAGGAAGATCGGTATGCCCTGAAACGTTGTGCAAACAAACAAAAAAGGGCATTAACATCCATTCAACACAGATACGTTGAGACTTTACAATGCAGTTACGTAGCTACACTGGTTAGTGACATAAATGAGGCAAATGGAATGCAATAATATTGATAGAAAATTAATTCCTCAGTGTAAACTAAGATAACACACGACAGTATCCACACACAGTCCTCATAATAATGTACCTGACAGCTTCATACACTGTAGGGTCTGTGTTTCATGTGGACTTGGAGCCCATCTTTCGATAGACTTGCATATCCAAAACACACACAGTCCTCACAATGTATGTATCTTACATTAACCCGCACTGTAAGAACTGTGTCTACCAACCTCACTATCAACATCCAAACAACTATGTTGTGTTATTTTTGCCATAATAACAACAGCAGAAAATTAGTCACCTGCTCATCATCTTTGAGGGAGGACGATGCCATGGGCGTATCAACATGAGGAAGATCGGTGTGCCCTGAAACGTTGTGCAAACAAACACAAAAGGGCATTAACATCCATTCAACACAGATACGTTGATACTTTTCAATACAGTTATGTAGCTACATTGGTTAGTGACATAAATGAGCCAAATGTAATGCAATAATATTGATAGAAAATTAATTTCTCAGTGTAAACTAAATAACACCCGACAGATTCCACACACAGTCCTCACAATGCATGTATTTTGCATTAACCAGCACTGTAAGAACTGTGTCTACTAGAGCAGGGCGATATGGCCAAAATATTTATCACGATATATATTTGAAAATTTGCGATAACGATATAACTGACGATATACTTGATGTGAGACAAAATACAACTCCACAACTTTACTAGTGCAAAAAAAACCCATCCATTTATTTTCACTTAAACAAGCAGCTGTTTTTTTTATATGCATTAAAGCTATATACAAATTTAACAGTGCAAATGCAAATTTCTTGCTGAAAGTTTAACCAAAAGGCATTTCCAGTAGAAATGGGATGACATATCCTGAGCATAACCATGTATAATATCCACTGTAGCTAAAAAGAGGTGCTTTGCAACATTAAACTGCAGTGTGCCAAATAAAAAGGCAAATATGTATTTTTCGGACCATAAAGTGCACGGGATTATAAGGCACATTAAGCGAAACAAAGCAGTCAGATAAATCAAACTTTATTCAACTCATTCTTCTTGCTTCCTCCACTTCTGTACCATTGATTCATTAATGCTGTATTCTATCACAGCTGCTCTATTCCCATGTTGTTGCAGTATATTAATGACTAACCTCATATTGTGGATGGATTATCTCAGTTGTTCTCCTGACTGAAGTTTGGTCCGTTTACAGCATCCTGCCATGCGATTGCATTTGTCCCTAACCACCAGGAACCCTCACGTTAACTTTTATCGAGTGGAAAAGTGTTAGCGTTCATCCTCCAGCTTCACTGTTTATGTTATGCTAGCATAGCTGTGTCGCTAGCGATCACGTAGCACATCATTATATACTACCTAGCCCAACTTCAGTAACCCTACAAACGTCACTGCTGTTTAGTTTCCTGTCTTCATTTATGTTGGAAGTGATAGCAGAGCTGTACGTTTGAATTTTTTCAGAAATCTGTCAGTCAGAACATGCTATCCGGTTGTTCAGTCTGACGTCACTGGCCGTGTCTGGGCCTAAACTCCGCTGCAGGTCCATATATCAAACGATCACTGTGGCATTACTGAGAGTTGAAAAACTGTCTAAAGTCTTTCATCTTTAATAAAATGATCAGTGTTCTGCTCTACCAGGTGTAACAATTGAGTTTAACATCCAGGCATCCATGAAAATGGAATTTATGACATTTAACGGCGTTAGAAGTTAGCAGGAAGTTAGCTCGCTAGCTTCTATCTAAATACAATATAGCATGTCCTGACTGCGGGGTTTTGGAAACAAATTCAAACGTACAGCTCTGCTATAACTTCCAACATAAATGAAGACAGAAAACTAAACAGCAGTGACGTTTGTAGGGTTACTGAAGTTTGGCTAGCTGGTAGATAATGATGTGCTACGTGACCGCTAGCGACACAGCTATGTTAGCATAACATAAACAAGCTAACTTTTTTTCCACTCGATAAAAGTTAACGTGAGTGTTCTCGGTGGTCAGGAACAAATGGAATCGCATGGCAGGATGCTGTAAAAGGACTAAACTTCAGCCAGGAGAACAAGTGAGATAATCCATCCACAATACGAGGTTAGTCATTCATATACTGCTGCATGGGCTGTGCTGTAGTTACATCGTAAGGTTTTAAAAACTGAGCTTAAATAAATGATTAGTAGTAATAAAAGCCAAGGGAGGTCAACAGTGATCACTGACTGTTTTAGGAGCTTTTTGAGATTAAATAGAAGAAAATACAAACATTAAACATGTTAACAACACAAAAGCCATATTAAATGCAGACTACTTTAGGCCCGGAAGTAGGATTCGTCACGTCATCACTGAACAACCGGATAACATGTTTAGGTAACTAGCGAAACTAGCGAGCTAACTTCCGCTAGCTTCCTGCTAACTTCTAACTCCGTTAAATGTAATAAATTCTGTTTTCATGGATGCCTGGATGTTAAACACCTGGTAAAGCAGCAATGCTGATCGTTTTATTAAGATTAAAGAATTTAGACAGTTTTTAACTCTCAGTGATGCTGTGTGTTCGTTTGACTTTGGGACCTGAAGAGGACGCAGTTTAGGACCCAGATTATTCCCAGATTTATGAGCACCTTAGTCCGACAAATACGGTAATAACGACGCCCCCCTTGCATGTTCTACAAAAAAATGTGCGTTGTTGTGTATCTGACGGACAAACACCAAACCAGTTCCACATCACTGAAGTTGCACCATTTTTACAAACCAGTTCTGGTTCATCTGTTTCACTCAACAATCGGCCATGTGCGTACGAAAACAAAGGCACTGCGCATGCGCGTTTTACCCATATTCTATCGCGATATTTCATTTTCTTATCGTTGCCCAACACTGTACCGGTATTACCGTGAACGGTATAATATGGCCCAGCCCTAGTGTCTACCAACCTCACTATCAACATCCAAACACCACTGCTGTGGTCTTGTTGCAATAATAATGACAGCAGAAATTAGTCACCTGCTCATCATCTTTGAGGGAGGACGATGCCATGGGCGTATCAACATGAGGACGATCGGTATGCCCTGAAACGTTGTGCAAACAAACAAAAAGGGCATTAACATCCATTCAACACAGATACGTTGAGACTTACAATGCAGTTACGTAGCTACACTGGTTAGTGACATAAATGAGGCAAATGGAATGCAATAATATTGATAGAAAATTAATTCCTCAGTGTAAACTAAGATAACACACGACAGTATCCACACACAGTCCTCATAATAATGTACCTGACAGCTTCATACACTGTAGGGTCTGTGTTTCATGTGGACTTGGGAGCCCATCTTTCGATAGACTTGCATATCCAAAACACACACAGTCCTCACAATGTATGTATCTTACATTAACCCGCACTGTAAGAACTGTGTCTACCAACCTCACTATCAACATCCAAACAACTATGTTGTGTTATTTTTGCCATAATAACAACAGCAGAAAATTAGTCACCTGCTCATCATCTTTGAGGGAGGACGATGCCATGGGCATATCAACATGAGGAAGATCGGTGTGCCCTGAAACGTTGTGCAAACAAACACAAAAGGGCATTAACATCCATTCAACACAGATACGTTGAGACTTTTCATACAGTTATGTAGCTACACTGGTTAGTGACATAAATGAGCCAAATGTAATGCAATAATATTGATAGAAAATTAATTTCTCAGTGTAAACTAAATAACACCTGACAGATTCCACACACAGTCCTCACAATGTATGTATTTTACATTAACCAGCACTGTAAGAACTGTGTCTACCAACCTCACTATCAACATCCAAACACCACTGCTGTGGTCTTGTTGCAATAATAACAACAGCAGAAATTAGTCACCTGCTCATCATCTTTGAGGGAGGACGATGCCATGGGCATATCAACATGAGGAAGATCGGTGTGCCCTGAAACGTTGTGCAAACAAACACAAAAGGGCATTAACATCCATTCAACACAGATACGTTGAGACTTTACAATGCAGTTACGTAGCTACACTGGTTAGTGACATAAATGAGGCAAATGGAATGCAATAATAGTGATAGAAAATTAATTCCTCAGTGTAAACTAAGATAACACACGACAGTATCCACACACAGTCCTCATAATAATGTACCTGACAGCTTCATACACTGTAGGGTCTGTGTTTCATGTGGACTTGGGAGCCCATCTTTCGATAGACTTGCATATCCAAAACACACACAGTCCTCACAATGTATGTATCTTACATTAACCCGCACTGTAAGAACTGTGTCTACCAACCTCACTATCAACATCCAAACAACTATGTTGTGTTATTTTGCCATAATAACAACAGCAGAAAATTAGTCACCTGCTCATCATCTTGAGGGAGGACGATGCCATGGGCATATCAACATGAGGAAGATCGGTGTGCCCTGAAACGTTGTGCAAACAAACACAAAAGGGCATTAACATCCATTCAACACAGATACGTTGATACTTTTCAATACAGTTATGTAGCTACACTGGTTAGTGACATAAATGAGCCAAATGTAATGCAATAATATTGATAGAAAATTAATTTCTCAGTGTAAACTAAATAACACCTGACAGATTCCACACACAGTCCTCACAATGTATGTATTTTACATTAACCAGCACTGTAAGAACTGTGTCTACCAACCTCACTATCAACATCCAAACACCACTGCTGTGGTCTTGTTGCAATAATAACAACAGCAGAAAATTAGTCACCTGCTCATCATCTTTGAGGGAGGACGATGCCATGGGCATATCAACATGAGGAAGATCGGTGTGCCCTGAAACGTTGTGCAAACAAACACAAAGGGCATTAACATCCATTCAACACAGATACGTTGAGACTTTACAATGCAGTTACGTAGCTACACTGGTTAGTGACATAAATGAGGCAAATGGAATGCAATAATAGTGATAGAAAATTAATTCCTCAGTGTAACTAAGATAACACACGACAGTATCCACACACAGTCCTCATAATAATGTACCTGACAGCTTCATACACTGTAGGGTCTGTGTTTCATGTGACTTGGGAGCCCATCTTTCGATAGACTTGCATATCCAAAACACACACAGTCCTCACAATGTATGTATCTTACATTAACCCGCACTGTAAGAACTGTGTCTACCAACCTCACTATCAACATCCAAACAACTATGTTGTGTTATTTTGCCATAATAACAACAGCAGAAAAATTAGTCACCTGCTCATCATCTTTGAGGGAGGACGATGCCATGGGCATATCAACATGAGGAAGATCGGTGTGCCCTGAAACGTTGTGCAAACAAACACAAAAGGGCATTAACATCCATTCAACACAGATACGTTGAGACTTTTCAATACAGTTATGTAGCTACATTGGTTAGTGACATAAATGAGCCAATGTAATGCAATAATATTGATAGAAATTAATTCTCAGTGTAAACTAAATAAACCTGACAGATTCCACACACAGTCCTCACAATGTATGTATTTACATTAACCAGCACTGTAAGAACTGTGTCTACCAACCTCACTATCAACATCCAAACACCACTGCTGTGGTCTTGTTGCAATAAAACAACAGCAGAAAATTAGTCACCTGCTCATCATCTTGAGGAGGACGATGCCATGGGCGTATCAACATGAGGAAGATCGGTGTGCCCTGAAATGTAGTGGAAACAAACACAAAAGGGCATTAACATCCATTCAACACAGATACGTTGAGACTTTACAATGCAGTTACGTAGCTACACTGGTTAGTGACATAAATGAGGCAAATGGAATGCAATAATATTGATAGAAAATTAATTCCTCAGTGTAAACCAACATAACACACGACAGTATCCACACACAGTCCTCTTAATAATGCACCTGACAACTTCATACACTGTAGGGTCTGTGTTCATGTGGACTTGGGAGCCCATCTTTCGATAGATGTACACATGCAAAACACACCAGTCCTCACAATGTATGTGTCTTACATTAACCAGCACTGTAGGAACTGTGTCTACCAACCTCATTATCAACATCCAAACACCACTGCTGTGGTCTTGTTGCAATAATAATGACAGCAGAAAATTACTCACCTGCTCATCATCTTTGAGGGAGGACGATGCCATGGGCGCATCAGCTTCATCTTGGGTTTAAACTTGTCTCTTGGCTCCCTCATTGTAATGCACTGTTTCAGAAAAAGAAAAAATAATAGTACAATTTGTGTAATACTTCATCACTGTAGTTTACAGTGAAAACTGATCTTATACAGGAGGTGCTAACCCTCTGGAGTCAAGGGTATAATTGGCTGTTTTCGACTACTTTTAAATTTACCTTTATATTTCCCCTTAAAAAAAAGTTTTCCTTGCCTTCTTTGTCATTATTCTTTACCAAACAACCTTAATTTTGACATACTGTATTAAATAACTGACCCAAAAACATAAAATCCAGAGTAGGTTAAGGTTATACTTTTCAGTATGAAAATCACAAAGACGTTTAGCGAGTCATTCTAATTACTTATTTTACATTTCTAAAACATATGTACAAATTTGACAAACACATTATATACAACTATTTACATAAAAATGCAGGAAATTCCTCTGGTGGTTTTGTAAGTTATTTCCAAATTTCTGGTTTCCCTTCTCCTCAGGTTACGAGCCTTGGTGTCATCCTACATAGTTCACTTTCCTATAAATCTATCTATCTATGTCCATAGTCTTGTTACCTCCCGTACTGACTACTGCAATTCTCTCTTGCATGGTCTCCCCATAAATCCCTCCATAAGCTTCATCTGGTTCAGAACTCTGCTGCTCGCATTATCACCAGAACCCCCTCCTACCAGCACATCACCCCTGTTCTTCAGGAACTTCACTGGCTCCCTGTGAAATTCCGAATAATATACAAACTTCTTCTGCTCACTTCAAGGCCCTTCATAACCTTGCTCCTCCTTACCCTTCTGACCTGTTAACACTATCTCTTCTGCCCGCTCACTTCCATCTTCTTTTTCTATCCAGCTTGCTGTGCCTTCTTTCCACCACCATGGAAGCAGAGCTTTTAGCTGCTCTGCTCACAGGCTGTAAACTTCTCTACCCAGATATAAGAAACATTGGTTCTCTCCCCAGTTTAAATCTCAACTCAAAACCCATCTGTTCAAATTTGCATGTCCACTGTGAACCCAATGTTTGTTAATTTTATCTTGTACTTTTGTTTTTATTGTTCTTATTTTGTCATTGTTCTATTATGCATTTCATCCTTTGTAAAGTGTCCTTGGCTGTCTTGAAATGTGCTATAAATAAATTTATTATTATTTTAAAAACAATCAGTGTCACACAAATTATTTGTGTTACTCATCAAAATTGTTCCTGTCCACCACAAGACAGAACAGAGGGACACACCACAGGCCTGACAAAAGGAGTGTATCACTCCTGTTGCACACCTAGACAGCGTTAGATTTCAGTCTGCCTTTGGTAGCTTTTTAGCAGGGTCAGGGTGACATTCACCTCACCATTTTGACACACAAAACATCAAAAAACCCAGATTTAACTACAAACTAACAATACACTCCAGACACATTAATGTCACAAATCTCTCACATCTCAAAACTTGTTATAGAGAGCGCTGTCTTGCTCTCTCCTGCCATCACTCCCAAAAGTTTACCCTATTCATAAACAACCAAAACAGCCATATAATTGTTTGATCGGCTCTTGTTCATTTATCCACCACAATAGGGAAGGAGAGGTAATACTTATCTATCTATATTTTTAAGAAAATCACGTTTTTATTTGTTCCTGCACTAAATGTGATGACAGTTTTCAGGAAAAAATTGAAATTATGTTCATAACTCTGCTTTTACGTTGCCTATCAACACATTTTAAAAAACTGATATATACAAATATTGCTGATAAACTGTAAACTTGCCATGTGATCTGCACTCCAGAAAGTTAAATAGCTACCTCAGTTATCTGAAATGTCTCATTACTAGCATGTCATATATTTTAGCGTTTCTTAAAATCTGGAGACAGTGGGATGAATAAATAATAACATCTCAGTATTTCCAAATGTCATAGTTGAACTAAAAGATATGTGTTAGACTAGGTTGCAATAATTACAACAGCAGAAAATTAGTCACCTACTCATCATCTTTGAGGGAGGACGATGCCATGGGCACATCAGCTTCATCTATGGGTTTAATCTTTTCTCTTGCTGCCTCATTGCAATGCACTGTCTCAGAAAAGGGAAAAAAATGTACAATTTGTATAATACTTCTCAATGTAGTTTACAGTGAAAATGATCTTTTACAGAAGGTGCTTTCAAGGGTATAATTGGCTGTTTTCGACTACTTTTGATTATACCTCTATATTTCGCTGTTAAAAAATTTTCCTTGCCTTGTTTGGCATCATTCTTTACAGAACAACCTCACATGTCTGACTACATTTATTTTGTAATTTTGACATATTGTATTAACACAATTGACCTAAAAAAATTACACAAAAACATAAAATCAGAGTAGGAAAATGTTATACTTTTTACTATGAAAACCACAAACATGTTTAGTGATTTTTTTCTCATTACTTAATTTCAAATTTCTAAAACATATGTACAAATTTTACAAACCACATTCTATACAAATGTTTATAAAAATGCAGGCAATTAGTGTATCACTCCTCCTGTTGCACACCTGGAGACAGCGTTTAGATTTCAGTCTGCCTTTGGTAGCTTTTTAGCCAGGGTCAGGGTGACATTCACTCACCATTTGACACACAAAACAATCAATCAAACCAGATTTAACTACAAACTAACTATACACTCCAGACACACTTAATGTCACAAATCTCTCACATCTCAAAACTTGTTATAGACACCGCTCTCTCCTGCCATCACTCCCACAAGTTTCCCTATTATAAACAACCAAAACAGCCATATAATTGTTTGATCGGCTCTTGTTCATTTATTCACCACAATAGGGAAGGAGAGGTAAAAATATATCTATCTATCTCTTTTTTAAAGGAAATCACGTTTTTATTTGTTCCTGCACTAAACGTGATGACATCTTCATCTGGTTTTACTTGGCCATCAACACATTTTAAAAAACTGATACGCATGTAGCTGATAAACCATAAATTGGCCATGTGATCTGCACTCCAGAGAGTTAAATGTTAGCTACCACGGTTATCTGAAATGTCTCATTAATAGCATGTCACGTATATTGCAGCATTGCTTAAACTGGAGACAGTGGGATGAGTAAATAATAACATCTCAGTAATTTCAAATGTCACAGTTTAACTAAAAATATGTGTTAGACTAGGTATTTAACCTTGACTAATAAATACACAACGTGTCATCAAAAAAGCTAGATTTAGCATTTGAATTAGCTTGAAATACAAAACTTAATCAAGGAATATACATCAAAGAAAAACCTTGACAAAACTAAATCTAACTGGTTGCTGGACTATAAAGCTGGAAAAATTCAAAAGTTTAAAGTTACCTGTTAGCGTCTCCACACCAGTTCACAGCCAAGCGTCAATACTCCTCAACAAGTCACGAAGTGAGGGGGAGGGGTGAAAACTGAAGCTCATTGGCTAAAAAGTGGTCAGGTGACGAGAGTGCTTACCCTGTCTTTTAAATGGAATTTCAGTGAAATATTTACAGTGAGGAAGGACTGGGTTTTTATTGCATTTGTTATTTTGTTGTTTTTGTTTAATAGGACATTCCTTTAAAAAAAAAGATAGTTATTTATTTGAAGCAAAGTACAAATTATGGCAGCTGGTATATGAAGGCATTAATAGCTCCTCACCTAGTTATTCCCAGAGACTCCCATTTTATCTCATCTTCAGAAGTATAGTCCAGGTTACAAGCATTACGAACACACAGAACAATACCTTAAAGAACTTGCCATTTTCTGCAGTAGTTGTTAGCTATAACAACAAACTTGATAGACTAAATGCTGAACAGTGTGGAAATGATAATAATAATTATTATATGAGTTACTATGGGTGGCACAGTGTATGGTGGTTAGCACTGTTGTCTCACAGCCAGAAGGTTCCTAGTATAAAGCCTTGCTGAGTTTGTATTTCTAACTGTGCATGTGTGTGTTCTTCAGGTACTCCACCTTCCTACCACAGATCTAAAACATTCATGTTAGGTTGAATAGACATGATAATTTGATAGCAGTTATTGAGTGAGGGGTTGTTTGTCTGTGTGTTATAGACAGGGGTGCACATAACTGGTACTCAGGTACGCATGCGTGACAAAAATTAGGAATGCTAGTGACACTTGCGTTACCAAGTGCCTTTGCATACTTGACCGTGTCATTTAACCTTCCATGTGTTTCTTGTCACCAGCTAAATTTCCCAAAATAAACCCCAGACATTAAGCAGCTTCTTTGGTGTGCCGCCACCAGCTAAGAAACGCCAGAGCCGAAGAAAGACTTTTTTTCAGAAAAGTGGCTCCAAGATGTGCCATGGCTTGAAGCTAACAATGATGCGCTGAAATGTGGTGCAAGATTGCCGCTTTCATCCACATCTAGCAGACAAATCAGGTGCATTTTTTAAATGCTCAAAGAATTTTAACGATTCTTTATTTGACAAACATGAAA